>NW_017675859.1:30817-37107 GCF_001879085.1 Nicotiana attenuata | reverse complement strand
GAATTTGGGCTCCCTTCAGTTTCCGCAGGTGCGGAAGTTTGACCGCAGAAGCGGTTACGCACCTGCGAGGTATAAGTCGCAGATGCGGCCCTGGGTCATTGGTGAGAAACCGCAGAAGCGGTAAGTATTTCGCAGAAGCGGCCACCGCAAGTGCGGTTTAAGACCGTAGAAGCGGAACCCCTGGATTTTAGTTAATAGCCGCAGAAGCGGCATTTATTCCGCATAAGCGGGACCGCAGATGCGGTCCCTTGTCCGCAGAAGCGGAAATCCCTGGGCAGAAATAGAAATTTCGAGGGTTTGAGTTCATAAGTTACAAAAATCAATTGAGAGCTCGGGTAAGGGCGATTTTGAGTGGGTTTTGAAGAGAAAACTATTGGGTAACGTTTCCTTAATCCCTTCTAGTTATATTTCATCAATATATAGTTAAATGTATCATCGGAATTCGAATTTAGGATCAAAATTGGATAATTTGGGGTAAAACTTCATTGGCTAAATTATGGAGTTTTGTGTGAGCATTTGACCTCCGATTTGGGAGATTTTTATATGGTTAGACTCGTGAGAGTACGAGGGTTCTGAAAATGTGAAAATTATTCGACTCCAGGGCGTTGGCCTGCAGGGCATTTTGGTCATTTCACCTAATTTTACGCCGTAGCTTTGAATTTATTAGCAAAACCAGGTGTTTGCGATGTTATTTACAATGTGTAATTGAATTGAATAGATTTGAGCCATTTGGAGTCGGATACTCGTGGCAAGAGCGTGATTTCTAGTTGATATTGAGCCGGTTCGAGGTAAGTGGCTTGTCTAACTTTGTGTGGGGGACCTTTTTCCCTTAGGATGTGATCTTGAATATTTGAATGCCCCGTACGTGAGGTGACGAGCGCGTACTTGAGCTAATTGTTGTAAATCCGTTTCTACTTGAAGTATTTAAATTGAGCTTTCTTGATTAATTGTTCATTTTAACTGTAAGTTTGTACCTGTGCTAGCTTAGAGACTCATGTTTAGCTGGCTTACCTGCTTATTTGCTTTAACTGTGCTATTTGTACTCTGTGAAGCATGTTAGGCTATAATTTACTACTTCGTGTCCTGATTTTTAGCATTGTTCCGAGATTTAGGAATCGTTGTTGTTGTGTGTTTAAATTGGGACTACGGGACGGCTTCCCGGGAGATCCCTCTGTACTTGAGATATTCTGGACTGAGGGTGCGGGATACCAAGAGATCCCTGGCACATGTGTTTCTATATATAAACTGGGATACCAAGAGATCCCCGACTTACTTATTGAGGATACCAAGAGATCCTCGGGATACTAAGAGATCCCCGACTTACTTATTGAGGATACTAAGAGATCCTCGGGATACCTAGAGATCCCCAGTGTTGATGATGAGGATACCTAGAGATCCCCCGGCTACTATTCCTTGTGAGGGCAGTTTTCCGTGTATTGTTACCTTTGCTTTCTATTACTGTTCTTCCTTATTTACCTGGTTTAGATTTTCGCTGTAGACTTTATTTAAACTATTTCTTTTATCTCATTATTTATTATGTTACCTCAGTAGGGCCCTGACCTTCCTCGTCACTACCCAACCGAGGTTAGGCTTGGCACTTACTGAGTACCGTTGTGGTGTACTCATGCCCTTCCTGCGCATGTTTTTCATGTGCAGATCCAGGTGCTTCCTCCCAGACGTATCATCCTCGTGGTGAAGAGTCCTAGCTGAGACTTGAGGTATATCTGCTACGTTCGCAGACCAGGAGTCTCTACTCTATTCCGGATTTAGCAGATAGTTCCTTTTCTTTCCTTTCATGTTGTTTAGACATTCTGGTGTAGAGCAGTTTGCTACATTCTATTAGCCTGTGTTTCCCGTGAGTTTCCGGGTTTTGGGATTTAGTTGTAGACTTCCGCAAATTTTGAGTTGTATAGGCTGAGTGGCCTTATATACAGTTGTTATTTCCGTACGTTCAGTTTTAATTTATTATTCCGCAAATGTTAATTTGTTATTCCACTGTTAGGCTTACCTAGTTGTAGGAACTAGGTGCCATCACGACATGTTCATGGAGGGTGAACTGGGGTCGTGACAATGTTGAACGACTAAAATATCCTTGAAATATTTATCGACTTTTATGTCATTAAATATTTATATAATTTAAGGACCTAATGGTAAATTACCTATAATGGAATTCTTTTTCGATTTAAATTATATATATGCCCGACCAGTGGCGGAGACAGGTTTAATGCCAAGGAGGTTCAGAAAAAGAAATAAGTTCAAAAGGTTGAGGCTGGTGGGAATAGGACTATTGACCTTACAAAGGTTATGAACCCCCTTGACCACTAAGCCATACTTTTGGAATGTGTCAAGGGGGTTCAAAACATAATATATAGAGGTAAAAAATAAATTTTGCCTTACATATACCGTGTAATCTTTCGGCGAAGGGGGTTCGGGTGAATACCTTCCGCCCCCCTAAATCCTCCCCTGTGCCCGACCCTACAATGTTGATCCTACTTGAACTATAAAAGTATGTCCATATTTTATTTCAAAAAAAGTTATTGTTCCTAATTACAATTTCTTATAACAAGGCACGTACTAAAAGGAAAATTTAGTACTATGCTCTAAAAAATATTTTGAACAAAGTGAAAAATTCTTTGTATTAGTTCATAAAAAGGTACTCTTTACAAAGGAATTCTTTGTACGTGCAAGTCTCCTATATACTGAAGTTTAACAAAATTTTCCTTTGATTGGTTTATTTTTACTAGATGCTCATGTGCCATGAATTGTCTCCAATTCAAGATTTGCATCAATTTATATTCAACTAAAAAGAAAAATACTTTAAAAAATTATTTTTAAGATAGTATGCATGATGACTGATTAAAAATACTTTAAAGTAACTGGAACACAATGATTGGATCAGCTCTGTGACAGAAGCAAAATATGTTCATATATAATGTGAAAATTAACTGGAACTTTTCAAACAAATAGGATGTTTGCATAATATAAGGTATTGATTTTATTTTTGTGTATCGTTTTGAAGATGTTGGTTTTATGAATTTAAGTTTTTTATTTTCAAACTATCTATCTTTTTCATATTTACTTTATTCTAGATAATAAATATTTATTTTTTGTTTAGGGTGCTGATTTGTTGAAGAATACGAATACTATATTTAGAGCATTGGAGTAATATATAGTTCTTTCAAATGTATCTATTCTTCATGCCCATGTAATTCTTGATTATTCTCGATAGTACATATTTAAATAGTAGAGATTTATCCAAAAGTTTTAAAATTATTTTAACTCAAACGACGTGAGATGTATTTCAAAATTATCCTATATTTCTTCATAATTTTCGATAATATTTTCAAGTAAAAAGGTGCGAACTCGACGCAATTATATGACTCATGTGATTACTATATATTTTATTACTCTTACATATGTTGAAGAAATTGTAAAAAACTTCTCAACAATGTTAAGCTATATGTTAATAAAAATCATCTTAATGGGTGCCACATATAATTATTTTTCTTGCAGGGTTGTGACTATCATTTTTGTTATATTTGAGGAGCGGGGTGATCATTTTGATTGAAAAATATACAAAAATCGAAATCCTTTGCAATTTATTAAATAACCATGGAGTATATAATGAATCTAAGGCAAAATACAAAATTATTCGCTTTGCCAAAGATAATTGTATTAGTTAGCCAAAAATTATATAAAAATGTATACTACATATAATATCCATATGTACAAAAAAAATATTTATCTGTTATTATTTTTTAGAGTGGTTAAATAAATATTTTCTAAAATCTTTAAACATGTACTTGATTATCAGAATATGCGTATGATTAATATTTTATTGCTTTGAATATGATAAAGTGGGAATAATTCTATTCGGTTTATATACGACATAATTTAAATTCGACATAATTTATAAATAATTTAGACAACTCTCACAAATATGTTTCACTTTTAAGAGGGAGAAACCAATGTTATAGTAGGAAACATAAACCCAAAATGTCTTTTATAAAGAAGTATTAGATATGATTCTACTACATTGATTATTTATATACTAAATAAGACACTTTCTAACTTAATTAAATTGATCATCTTTGTAGGATAAGACAATATCATTTTGAATTCATTAATTTTTAGCATTTAAATGATTGTGGTATTTTATCATTATTCTATCTTGTAAAAAATTTGCTACTAAATTCAGTTAGTTGTTCTTTCACATAAAAGTTCTGACTAAAAATTTACGTGCAACACACGTACGTAGTAACTAGTATATATATAAGGGGTTATTAAAATCTGATGTGGCACATCTCATCATTCAGAATACATATTTTTCTTTTTTCTCAGTTTTTTGGGTTTTTACGCTATTTTCCTATTTATTTGCTATACTAAAAACCAAAAGTCACATATTAACTTCTATTAATTACACCTGTCTCTTTAATTTTTTTTTTTCCGTTCTTTTTTGGCGACTTACCCTTCTCAAAACGTTTCCGTATATTTTCTCCAACGTTTCATTGAAAAGGCACCGCACCTGTTGAAGAAATCAAAAAGTTACGTTTCATTGCCGTTGCAGCTTTGAGTTTAGGGTTTTGATGTGTTGGTCGGGTAGTCACTTTGCTGCTAAAGTTTCTATATCTTTGGCGTATAACATATTTATGTATATCTTCTTGTGCATTTTTAATTTATTTTACTATTTGGTGTTTTACTTTTTGTTCCTTATTCTTCTTTTTTTTTTTTTTAATGGCTGAGTTACTTGGGTCATAAAAAGAGTTGGATTAGCATTAGGTTCAATTACTCTAACTAATTTTTTGGTTAGCTTTTTATGAAGTTAATTTTTCATATGTGTTTTGTTGCGTTTGTAGTACTTTATGTTAAAAATGGATTTGAGATTATGAATGATTTTAGAAGTTATGATGCAAACCTTACAGATTGTTGGGTCTGTAGCCAGTTTTCTTCATCCTTGATGCTTCTAATTTCACTACTAGAAATTCGGCAAAAAGCGATCACATATAGCGACCAACGTTGGTCGCTTATCTCAATATAGCAACCAAAACGCGTCCAAACAGACTTGGCCGCTATATTAGTGGTCTTTTTTGCTTAGCGACCAACGTTGGTCGCTAATTAGCGACCAACTTTGGTCGCTAAGGTAAAGTGACCAAATGTTCAGTGTAAACAAAATACCGACCAACTTTGGTCGGTACAATATTTTGATAATATAAATTTAGCGACCAGCGTTGGTCTGTATATTACGATATTTTTTTAATTATTATAATTCAACAATTAGCGACCAACGTTGGTCTGTAAACTAAAATATATATTATTTTAAAAAATATATATTTAACAATCTGGGTTCATAAGCGACCAACTTTGGTCGCTTATTTTTAATTTTTAACTTTTTTTTATATATAAGCGACCAACCTTGGTTGCTAATTTCTAGGATTTTTTTTTAATAAAATCTGGGTTCATTAGCGACCAACCTTGGTCGCCAATTTTTAATTTTTTAGTTTTTTTTAAATATAAGTGACAACCTTGGTCGCTAATAGCCAGAAAATATTTTTTTTAATAGGTTAGCGACTAACTTTGATCGCTTTAGTTTCTAGGTAATAATTTTGGCATAAAATGCTTGTTTTGGCAGCTACACCACCTGCCAGCATACCAAAATCCCTAAATAACAATATAATTCAATTCATAAACTACAATTTCAATACCAAAATCTCCACAACAACAACAACACAACAACAACAACAACAACAACAACAACAACAACCACTACTAGAATTCCGCAAAAAAGCGACCAAAAAATAGCGACCAAAGTTGGTATGAAGATAAAAGCGACCAACGTTGGTCGCCAAACTAGTGAAAATAATAAAATAAATAAATGAAACATATTAGCGACCAAGGTTGGTCGCAATTTGGTCGCTAAATTAGTCAAAATATTGACTGGACTGGTCAGACTTGCTTGGTCAAAGGTTTACTGAGATTAGCGACCAATGTTGGTCGTTAAAGTGGGACCCACCTTCAAAATTTTAATAATTATATTATTATTTTTAAAAAATATAAAATTTTTTACATATATATAATTTAAACTTGGCGACCAACGTTGGTCGCTAAATAAAGGGTAGGCAGATAGCGACCAAGTTTGGTCGCTAAAGTGGGACTCAGTTATAAATTTTAATAATTATATTTTTAATTTAAATATTATATAAAATATAAATAAATCTGATTTAAATTTTGCGACCAACTTTGGTCGCTAAATTAATTTCATGTATAATTAGCGACCAAAGTTGGTCTCCATT
>NW_017675859.1:24871-30803 GCF_001879085.1 Nicotiana attenuata | reverse complement strand
ACTGTACTATGCACTAAGTATAAGTGTATTAGGTAATATTTTATCGAATAAGGCGTGTATATATATATATATATATATATATATATATATATAATATATATATATATATATATATATAGCTACGTTGTACTATGCACTAAGTATAAGTGTATTAGGTAATATTATGGAGAATATATATGGCGTATATATATATAATATATATACTTACGCTGTACTATGCACTAAGTATAAGTGTATTAGGTAATATTATATCGAATAAGGCGTATATATATATAATATATATAGTTACGCTGTACTATGCACTAAGTATAAGTGTATTAGGTAATATTCTATCGAATAAGGCGTATATATATATATATATATATAATATATATAGTTACGCTGTACTATGCACTAAGTATAAGTGTATTAGGTACTATTATATCGAATAAGGCGTATATATATATATATAATATATATATAGTTACGCTGTACTATTATCACGACCCGGATTTTCCACCATCGGGGGTCGTGATGGGGCCTACTGTCGGAGCTTGGCAAGCCAAGCAGTTAAAACATTTTCTGATAACATCTCAACAATAATAATAATACGAGTCATTTAAAATAAAGCGGAAGTCTTAAAAACATAGATATCTGAAAACCAAATGCGGAAGTTTAACATTTCTCTACCCACGACTGGTGTCACTAACTCACGAACTACTAAAGAGTGCTAAAAACAAGTCAGAATAGAAGTACATAAATATTTGTCTCGGTACAAGGAAAACAAACTAATAACATAGAAGGGACTCCGGCCTGCGGACGTCAGCTAGGCTACCTCGAAAGTCCCTGGACTGAAGTCAGCTCCCGATCAAATCCTACTGCTGAGGCCCAAAAGCTACTCCTGGATCTGTGCAAAAAGATGCACAGAGTGTAGCATCAGCACAACCGACCCCATGTGCTGGTAAGTGCTTGGCCTAACCCCGGCGAAGTAGTGACGAGGCTAGACAGGACCTACAAAAAACAACCTGTGCAGATACGACTAAGCAGTTAAATCCCGGCAAGGGAGCAACAACAATAACTTACACGTCCCGGCAAGTGAATAATCACATTCCTTTCTCTTACGTTCATTTCTTACTTTTTAATCAAGTCAAAAAAATCGAGTCAACGCTCCAAAGAGTTTACACATCATATTTCCTTCTCATTCTCTTCATATCATATAGAAACCATCAATTAACAAGGAAGAGTCACTACAGAATCCCAATTAAGCACAAATAAAGACCCACGGTCATGCTAGACACCGGTGTATAGATACTCGTTACCATGCCTATACACCATACTCAACATTTAGCAATTAGCAAATAATACTCTAATCCTATTCCCTCGAGCCAAAGTTAGATCAAACACTTACCTCGGATACTCCAAACTCAACTCAAGCCTCTAGTATAGCTTTACCCCTCGAATTCGGCTCCAACACACTCAAATCTATGAAATAATGACCTTAAAATATTAATAATAGCTAAACAAACTAAGCCCAATGCCTAAATATGAATTTCTAAGCTTTCTTCCCAAAATTCAAAAAATCGACCCCGGGCCCGCTTGATCAAAACCCGAAGTTCGAACCAATTCCATGTCACCCATTCCTCCACGAGCCCGAATATACAATTTGTTTTCAAATTCGACCCCAGAATGAGGTCTAAATCAAAGAAAATTGAAAAGCCTTAGTTCTACCCAATTCCCCCAATTTACACCCTAAGTTACATGATTTGGGTCTAGGAATTTGATAAATGAGGTTAGAAAATGAAGAAAAAGAGTTAGAGAATACTTACCCAAGAAGCTTAGGTGAAGAATCGCTCTAAAAGTTGCCTAGGGGTTGTGGAGAAGAAGAGCTCGTGAGAAAATTGGAAATAAACCCGTCTCTGATCTGTTTTTAAACTTTAAAAATCACTGAAGGGTTTTACTCTATGCGTTTGCGACACTGGGGTCGCGTTCGCGAAGAAGGCAGGCTGGGAGGCATCGCGTTCGCGATGAGTAGTATGCGAACGCGAAGAAGGAAAACTGGGGGGTGGGGGGGTGGGTCCAAGGATTGGCCTATGCGAACGCGATAGGCTATATGCGAACGCGTTGAAGGGGTTACCAGAACTATGCGAACGCGGGAAGGGTACCACGAACGCGAAGGAGGGGAGACACAAGGTAGTGCGAACGCGAGCCTTAGGCCGCGATCGCGTAGAACAAAAAGTTTGTGAAAAAAAATGCAGAAAATCTGATCTCTTCCTAAGTTCCAAAACACCCCGAACCACCTCCGAATCTCTCTCGAGCCCTCGGGGCTCCTAACCAACCACGCACACTAACTCAACAACATCATACGGACTTAACCGTGCGATCAAATCGCCAATAACATCATAAACGAGGAATCAAACCTCAAAATCATCACTTTTTTTTCAAACTTCATAAACTTTCATTTTTAGATATTTAGGTCCGAAACACGTCAAATGACGTCTGATTTCGACCAAATTTCACAGGAAGCGATTAAACCACATATAAGACCTGTACCGGGCGCCGAAACCAAAATACGGACCCGATACCAACGCTTTCTAATCCATTTTCATTTCAAATTCCCATATAAATTTCAGAAAAATAGTTTCTTTTAAAAATTCATTTCTCGGGCTCGGGACCTCGGATTTCGATTCCGGGCATACGCCCGAGTCCCATATTTTTCTACGGACCCTCCGGGACCGTCAAATCACGGGTCCGGGTCCGTTTACCAAAAATGTTGACCAAGTCAACTTTAATCATTTTAAAGCTACATTTTGAAATTTTTCATAGAATTTAACATATAATCTTTCCGGCTATGCGCCCGGACTGCGCACGCAAATCGAGGCAAGTAAAAATGAGGTTTTCAAGGCCTCGGAAGCACGGAATGAAAGAGAAAACAGGTGATGACCCTTTGGGTCGTCACAACTATGCACTAAGTATAAGTGTATTAGGTAATATTATATCGAATATATATGGCGTATATATATATAATATATATACTTACGCTGTACTATGCACTAAGTATAAGTGTATTAGGTAATATTATATCGAATATATATGGCGTATATATATATATATATATATATATATATAAATATATATAGTTACGCTGTACTATGCACTAAGTATAAGTGTATTAGGTAATATTATATCGAATATGCCGTATATATATATATATATATACATAATATATATAGTTACGATGTACTATGCACTAAGTATAAGTGTATTAGGTAATATTATATCGAATATATATGGCGTGTATATATATAATATATATGCTTACGCTGTACTATGCACTAAGAGTGTATTAGGTAATATTATATATATATATATAATATATATATATATATATATATATATATACACTTACGTTGTACTATGCACTAAGTATAAGTGTATTAGGTAATATTACGCTGTACTATGCACTAAGTATAAGTAATATTAGGTAGTATAATTTTAAATTGAATTAAAAGTAATTTAATGTTTTTTATATAGCGGCCAATGTTGGTCGCTATTCTGGTCAAACGGTCAGAATTTAGCGACCAACTTTGGTCGCTATTTTGGTCAAAATAGTCAATACATTTTTGCTACCAAAATTAGCGACCAATGTTGGTCGCTTTTTGTAAAAACATTAGCTAAAAATGGATTTTCCCTCATATTCTCTTATTTTCTTCTCTCTCTTCTCTCTCTCAGAATCAAACCCCCCCTCCCCTTTCGTCTCCCTCCACCGACGCCACCGACACCACCGACGCCCGCCGGCGATAGCAGCTCCACCGCCGGTGTCCTCCACTGTCCAGGTAGGTTTCTCTCTCCTTCCTTTGTTTTTTCGAAATACACTGATTTTGTTTAATTCCTTCTAGTTTGATTTGTAAAAATTAATTTTTCTTAGCTAAAATAAATATATGATAACTGTTAGTAGCTAAAATATTTAGTTTTACCTACTAATTTAGGGAAGAAATGGTTTGAAGAGAAGAAACCCTAAACTTTTTGGGTTTATAATTGTTAGTAGCTTAAATTTTTTGGATATAACCCTAACTTTTAGGTTTGAATTATAACCTTGAATCTTTGTATTGTCTTGATAGTTTAGTTATAAATTAAAATTTAGGATATGACTTGAAATTTTAGGATATAAATTGAACCTTTAGGATATGACTTGAACCTTTAGTGTAACGATCCGACCGGTCGTTTCGAGTGCTAGCGCTCCGTTCAGCAGTCAGAGGCCATGAACAGCTTCATTTCCGGTATAATGGTTTGTACGCGTGGTCGGAATTGAATTTCGGGAAGTTCGGAGTTGATTTGGGAAGAGAATCCTCATTTCGGAAGCTTAAAGTTGAAAGAATGAACTAGGATTGGAATTTTGAGTAAACGACCTCGGAATCGGGATCTGAAGGTTCCAGCAGGTTCGTATGATGATTGCGGACTTGGGCGTATGCCCGGATCGGGTTTTGGATAATCCGGGAGCGTTTTGGCGCCTAATGTGGAAGTTAGCATCTTAGAAGGAATATCTTAAGTTTGGCTTGAAGTGCAATTCAGTGTTATCGATGTCCGTTTGGGATTCCGAGACTGTGAATAGCTCCGTATGGTGATTCTTGAGTTGGGGACGCGATCGAAAGTGAATTCGGAGGTCTGTAGGACATTTTGGAGCCATTTGGCTAAGGATAGAAATTTAAAGGTTTTTGAGAAGTTTGACCGGAGGTTTGACTTTTTGATATCGAGGTCGGAATCCGATTCCGGAAGTTGCAATAGGTCCGTAATGTGAAATATGACTTGCCTGCAAAATTTGAGGTCAATCGGACGTGATTTGATAGGTTTAAACATCAGAAATAGAAGTTGGAAAGTTCAAAGTTCATAAAGATTGAATTGGGGTGTAACCCGTGATTTTCGTGTTGTGTGATGTGATTTGAGGCCTCGAGCAAGTTCGTAATGTGTTTTGGGACTGGTTGGTGTGATTGGTTGGGGTCCCGGGGGCCTCGGGTGGATTTCGAGTGGTTAACGGATCGAAATTGGAATTTGGAAGAGAGTTGAAGGCATCTGGTTGCTGGTATTTTCGCTTCTGCGGTTGGTTGACCGCAGAAGCGAGGGGAGCCGCAGAAGCGGTTTTTGGTCCAAGGCTTGAGGACCGCAGATGCGGTCAAGGTTCCGCAGAAGCGGGACCGCATCTGCGGAAGGAGCATCGCAGAAGCGAGAAAGGGTGGCTTGGGAAGGAGCCGCAGAAGCGGCCTTTTGACCGCATAAGCGGAACCACTGATGCGGTAGGGCTTCTGCAGAAGCGGAAATGACTGGAGGCAGAAGCTTGTTTTAAATCGTGGGATTGAGTTCATTTCTCCCATTCCTTCATGGCTTGGGCGATTTTTGGGGAGCTTCAAGAGGGAATTTTTGTCGTCAATGTTAAGGTAAGTTATCCTTATCACTTTTGAGTTAAATACATCAATTATGCATGGATTTAAGCATGAGAATTAGTGTAAAATTGAGGGTTTAGGTGGAAACCCTAGAAAATTATAATCTTGGATTTTGATCACGATTTTGAGTATGGAATTAAGAGAAAATCATATATTTGAGTTCCTAAGGTCATGGGTAACCTTTATCTTCGAGAAATTTTGGATTCCGGGCACGTGGGCCCGAGGGCATTTTGGTCATTTTACTAAGTGGAGTTGGGAATTTCTATAATCTGAATTGTTAACAAGTATTTGAGCATATTCTCATTAGTTTGTCGTTAATTGGCTAGTTTTGGTGCATTGTGCGTTGGTTCAAGCCTTCGGAAGAATGTAGAATGCCAGCTATGAGTCTTCGGAGCGAGGTGAGTCTCCTTTCTAATCTTGTGAGGGGGAATTTACCCCATAGGTGAGTTAAATTGGTTATGTGCTCCGTATTTGTGGGGGCTACGTACGCACGAGGTGACGAGAGTCCGTGCGTAGCT
>NW_017675859.1:6234-24860 GCF_001879085.1 Nicotiana attenuata | reverse complement strand
AGCTATTCAATGAAACTCGTATTGTAAGGAGAAGAAAGAGACTGAGTTCAGAAAGGTGGGTCGAGGGTCGAGCCTCGACTATACATGTAAGTTTTTTACTTTTCATTAAGTATTTTGATTTACTTTTATATAAATTTTTGAAATATTAATTTCAACATAATTTTTCTTATAGGTTCGCTTCACAGCTGATGTGGGGGAATTCATACGCAGTCAGCCACCTAACGAGTCGGCCGAGGCAATCCAACTTTCGAACGAGGATGCTAAAAGAACACTCCTTGAGTACTTTATATACTTTGAACTAGACAATAGAACTAGTTTTCGAATGAGCTTGTAATAAACGTTAACTTAGTTTTGTTAGATTAATGTTTTAGTTCTATTGATCTTTATATTTTGTTGCTTTTTAGTGTTGTTGTTGTTGTTGTTGGCATAAAATGTCTGTTTAGGATATTTGATATAAGCTGGCAGGTGGTGTAGCAGCCAAAACAGGCAGTTTCTGCCAAAAATATACCAAAAAAAGCGACCAACTTTGGTCTCCAGTTGGTCGCTTTTCACTTAAAAAAAACAATTTTCTGGGCAATAGCGACCAGTCTTGGTCGCTATTGTATTTTAAAAAAATAATTTCTGGTAATTTGGCGACCAACGTTGGTCGCTTATAGTTAAAAAAAAAATTAATTCTTGCCATTGGCGACCAATTTTGGTCGCAAATTAAATAAAAAATTATAAAAATTATTAATATAGCGACCAAAGTTGGTCGCTTGATATGATTAACAATAAATAAAAATAAAACGTTATTTACATCTGGAGACCAACTTTGGTCGCCAAATTTATAATATTAAAATATTTGAGCGACCAAAGGTGGTCGCTATATGCTTTGCCCGGAAAATTTGGTCCTTTTACCTGTGAGACCAAAGTTGGTCCCTAATTAGCGACCAACTTTGGTCCCTAAGGTAAAGGGACCAGCTTAATATCGACCAGGCGTGTTTGGTTGCTTTTTGATCGCTTTTTGGCCAATAAGCGACCAACTTTGGTCGCTTTTCGTGGTCGTTTTTTTCCGGATTTCTAGTAGTGAACAACACAACAACAACAACACAATTCAAAAAACACATTAAAACCAAAAAATTAAAGTTCAATAGAACTAACAAATTAAACTAACAATACTAAGTTAACGTGTGATGACCCAAACGGTCATCACTTGTTTTAAAATAAATTCTGTGACTCCGAGGCCTAGAAAACCTCATTTAGAGTCACCTCGTTTTGCGTGCGCAGTCCCGGCGCGTAGCCAAAAAGCATAAATACGAAAATCTATGAAAAATGATCAAATTTGGTTATAAAATGAGTTAATTTGACTTCGGTCAACGTTTTGGGTAAACAGACCCGGACCCGTGATTTGACGGTCCCGAAGGATCAGTAGGAAAATATGGGACTCGGGTGTATGCCCGGAATCGAATTCCGAGGTCCCGAGCCCGAGAAATGAATTTTTAAAGGAAATTGTTTTTCCGAAATTGTTAAGGAAAAATTGAAATGAAATTTGATTAGAACGTATTGGTATCGGGACCGTATTTTGGTTCCGGCGCGCGGTACAGGTCTTATATATGATTTATGATGTTTCTGTAATATTTGGTGAAAAAAGGACGCCGTTTGACGTGATTCGGACTTGAATTGCTAAAGTTGATGTTTTAAGAAGTTTGAGAAAAAAATGCTTTGGTTTTGAGGTTTAATTTGTTGATAATGATGTTATTTTGGCGATTCGATCGCACGGATAAGTTCGTATGTGGTTGAGTTAGTACATGTGTTTAGTTAGGAGCCCCGAGGGCCCCCTTGAGTTTCAGATGTGTTTCGGGAAGTTTTGAGTTTAAGAAAAGTTGCAGATTTCCTGCAGTCAGTGCCCAGGGATTTTACCCTTCGCGTTCGCGTGGTATCACTCGCGAACGCGTAAGGCAAAGATCCCAGGTGTCTAGCTTCTTCTTCGCGAACGCGAAGCCACAGTCGCGAACGCGGAGCCTAGGGGGATTGCTCATCGCGAACGCGACCTGTGTGACGCGAACACGTAGGGTCATGGGGAAGGGGGTCACCGCTTGTTCATCGCGAACGCGACCACTGGTCCGCGAACCCGTAGGATCGAGGAGTTCCTACTCCACGAACGCGAGCCATTGTCCGCGAACACGAAGGCTGCCCAGCCTAACCAATCGCGAACGCGAAGGGCAATTTTGCCCAGTTATTTTAAAGTCCCAAAACAGATCCCATTACGGAATTTTCATAAAATTTCATAAATCCTTTCTTCTCCAAAGCTCCTAGGCGATTTTTGAAGCACTTCTTCACCAAAGCTTCTTGGGTAAGTAATATTTAACTTGTTTCCTTCATTTTCGATTAACACCCACTAGAATTCTAGGCCTAAAACATGTAATTAAGGGTAGAAAATTAGGGACTTGGATAGAACTAGGGCTTTTTGATTAATGGTAATTTAGACCTCGTTTTAGGGTCGAATTCTGGAAATAATTATATATTTGGGCTCGTGGGTGAATGGGAGATTTGATTTTGGTTCGAACCTCGTGTTTTGACCAAGCGGGCTCGGGGTCGATTTTTGGATTTTTGGGAAAAATGCCTAGAAAGCTATAATTAGGCATTGGGTTCGAATTGTTTAGCATTTATTGATGTTATGAAGTCATTTATGTATAGATACAATTGATTTGGAGCCGAATTCGAAAGGAAAGGCGGTAATCGAGGAGTGAGTTGGCCGTGGAAGTTTGAGGTAAGTGTTCGGTCTAACCTTAGCTTGAGGGATTAGGAGTTAAGTCACATTTGCTACTTGTTTCTTGTTGAGTACGACGTATAGGAATGGTGACGAGTATCTATACGTTGGTGTCGAGCATGACCGTGAGTCTTAAATTGATACTTGTTGTATTCTTGAATGATACAATGGTTGCAATAGTGAGTAAATCTGTGGTTTTGCGCAAAGACTTAGTTTATTTTCGTGGAAGTTACTTATGAGTTAGAAATGGTGATAACTGAGATGTTTAGTAGTTGAGTTGAATTGGTTATAACTGATTCTCCCTTGCCGGGACGTATATACTTGTACTGTTGAGTTCCCCTGCCGGGATAGTATAATTTATGGTTAATCCCTTGCCGGGACTGTTGTCATGATCAATGTAAGCTGTATATTTGGAGCGGGTTGCCCGCCGAAACAGTTATATATATATGGATCGGGTTGCACGCCGCAAAAGATATTATATTGGATCGGGTTGCACGCTGCAACAGTTATATATATATTGGATCGAGTTGCACGCCGCAACAGTTATATATATATTGAATCGGGTTGCACGCCGCAACAGTTATATATATATGGTTCGGTTGCACGCCGCAACAGTGTTAATTGATAAGGGATCGGGTTGCACGCCACAACAGTTATATATATATATGGATCGGGTTGCACGCCGCAACAGTGTTAATTCATAAGGGATNGAAACAGTGTAAATCACATGGACTGAGTTCAAATAATATTTCAAACAGTGAGGAAAACAGTGATGATAGTTCATAAAGAGTTCAAACAGTCGGCAATAAGCCCCAAATATGGCAATAAGCCCAAATCATAGTGAAAACAACAAGTCATTGCTAATACGCGGTAAAATATCATCCGGACTGGACCAAGTCACAGTCCCCAATAGTAAATGACCCCGCGCTCGTCATGGAACGCGTGTCTCATCTCAACATAGCACCAAGTTGTGCAAATCCGGAGTTTCAAACCCTCAGGACATCATTCAAAATCATTACTCACCTCGAACCGGTGAAATCTCTAGCTCGCGACGCCTTTGCCCCTCAAACCGACCTCCACGCACGTCGAATCTAACCAAAACCACAAGGAATACGTCACAATAGGCTAATGAATCATAACCCAATCGAAAAGACTCGAAAAATATCAAAAATCACGAAGTTGGCAAAACCCGAGCCCCGGGCCCACTTCTCGAAAAATTACAAAATTCACATCACCGGATTCCTCGTCTCGCCACGAGTCCATATATATCAAATTTACCAAAATCGGAGTCCAATTGACCCCTCAAATTCCTATTTTAAACTCTCTTAAGTTCAAGCCCTAAACCACCATTTTTGACCTTTGATTCCTTGATTATTCAGTCTAAATCCATGTTTTTACACCATAAAATCGTATTCTAAGTCCAAGAATCCATACCTGATTAAAGCCCTCGAAACCCTCTTCAAAATCGCCTCAAAGCACTCAAGGTTCGGAGTCCAAAATGTTGTTCTTTCAAAAAAATTCGCGAAGAAGATAAATCTCACTTAACTGCCACGCATTCCGCTTTTGCGGATATATTACCGCTTCTGCGACTTCCGCATATGCGGTCCATGTCCGCTTCTGCGGACTTTTCACTTAAGGCACCCACCGCTTCTGCGGTCCCTAATTCGCTTCAGCGGGACCGCCTATGCGGTCAAATCTTCCGCTCCTGCGGACTCAGACAAGGTCCCATAATTCCGCTTCTGCGAGGCCCAGCTCGCTTCTGTGAGACCGCACCTGCGGTCCAATAGCCGCAGGTGCGAAAACACCAGATACCAGCAATATGAAACATGCAACAACTCCAAAAACTCTCCGTTTAACCATCCGATCTCACCCCGAGGCCCCCGGGACCTCAACCAAAAGCACCAACACATCCTAAAACCTCATTCAAACTTGTTCCAATCATCAAAACACATCAAACAACGCCAAAACCACTAAATCACATCGGATTCAAGCCTAAGTTCTTCAAAAACTTCCGAAACACGCATTTGATCAAAAACCCGACCGAAACACCTCCGAATGACCTGAAATTTTGCACGCACATCACAAATCGCATATCGAAGCTACAGCAACTCTCGGAATTCCATTCCGACCCTCGGGTCAAAATCTCACCTATCAACCGGAATTCGCCAAAATACTAACTTCGCCAATTCAAGCCTAATTCTACACCGGACCTCCAAAATCAAATCCGATCGCACTCCTAAGTCACAAATCATCCCCCGAAGCTAACCGAATCACTGGAAATCACATCCGAGCCCTCTAACTCAATAGTCAACATTCGGTTGACTTTTCCAACTTAAGTTTTCCTTAAAGAGACTAAGTGTCTTATTTCTTATCAAAACCAATCCAAATCAACTCTAACACACCACATACCAATAACGAAACATTAAGAAGCATGAAATGGGGGAAACAGAGCAATAACACATGAGACGACGGGTCGGGTCGTCACATCCTCCCGAACTTAAACAAACGCTCGTCCTCGAGCGTACCCAAAGTTGTCCTAGAAGCCAACCAATAGCTGAATGACCTTACCAAGCATATACCCGGGGTGATCCCTCGTCACCCTATCTCGCATAGGTCCGATAACACAATATAGCTGAAATTTCACAGTCCATCTAAACCATAAACCGTAGAACCATATTGCACTTCCCGAAATCATACACAAGGTCAGGACCTCACATCTATACTCAGAATAAACCTGAACCAGCTGTAACAACTCATACCTGCAACCTCAGGTGAGATCATATGATATATCACATAATCCAAACACTCGAAACGGTAACTTCTATTCACAGTAGTTACCCACAGCAACCAAATACAGATAGAAAACCTCTTATCGACTAAAGTCTTATTCCAACACTTTCATATACTGCCAACGATAAATGAAACACGCAATAAACCGTAATCCATTTCTCAGATCAAACATTCATGAGGCCACTTTCCTCTGACTAATACCACAACAGATTTCCGAGCCGAACTTCGATATTTATCCTCCCAACAAGCTGAAATCAAATCCATTCGTGTTCATTAATGACCCCCAACTATCACCTCGGGTCCAGCACACCACTCTGGTGATATGACACCTCAACACCGGCCTAAGCCACAGCTCGCATAATACGCGCATCAATAAGAAACGGTCTGAACATACTCAAATAACGAAAAAAAAATGACTCAAGCGAAAGAGCTGTACCTCAAGCTCATTAGTACCATCACCACACAAGGCTGAGACCCCGTCTCACATCATAGAAATAAAACACCTGAATCTAGCCCGAAAGGTCCTATCTCCACGTGGCCTCGCCACAATGCACGATCCTATCCAAACACTGTTACCCATGAAACACCTCAGGTCACTATGCTCAAAATCGACAGCCACGCACAATTTGATGTCTGAAACCCAAGCAATTCATTACACCCACAGTGAAACAAATAACATACGACACGCAACCCGATAGGTCATAACCAACACTCCATTTACCGAGCAACATCCGATTACTCTTCCCGCTCGACTTTCACTATGAATCCCCAATAGAACCGCACCACATGTGCCCATAATCAACAAATCCTAACGTCTCACAACATAAAATAGCAACTCAAGCTGAATACGTAGCCACATCGGCCTGCCAACGAACTCATTACCAAGGAAGCCTGAAGCTGCTCCTTCCACTACTATAACTCCTGCCGGAGCCGTACGATACGGTGGTCGGCACCAAATCAATATCGAAATCCACAACCTCGCCCGGCGACATGCCCAGCCACAAGAAACGCATCCAAAAAGTCCCTCAATACTGGAACTAAATCAATGGTAGAAACCTCTGCACTGACATCCGCCACGAAGGCCCAATTAAGAAAAGCAATCCTTCCCAATCGTCCGCTGGTCTTCGGAATACAAACCACTCTGCTAGAACATAACCCGATGCACCTCGCCATGGAACCCGTGGCATTTTCCGACATAACCCATAGCACAATAGTCTAGAATAACCCAACACTGAGACAACCAGTCTATACCCCAATATCATATCAAGAATCTAATATACCAAGCAAAGAAAGATCCACTCGGGCCTCCAAATCCCATTAGCCGCTAACGGTACCAATACACACGATCCACAACCACTACATAGCCTGAACATGAGAAATCCCAGTCTCCAACTCTATATAGCTCAAGAATCTCTGTACCTGATTCCCAAATTTCGCAGTATGAATACATATTACACCTCGAGTACCTAATCATTCCACGAAAGATATTCTAAGATTCCCCTGTGCCATCACACAACTCAGATATCAACAGCCGATCTAACAAGAAAGCACCGCAATACTACCGTAGTATCATCAGTCTAATCACATTGCCCTTTTTTTCCGAGACATATACTCTCGTCAAATCACTTCCATTTAGCAGCACCATTTCCTTGATTACCTGAGGCTACCAGTTGCCTAAGAATTTTATGAACTCCTTTTCAGAACTGAACTGTAACTCATCTAATCAAGAACTTCCGTTGATCCCATTAGGAAGAAGAATCATTACACATTCCATGCTTCGCATACCCATAGAAAATATATTCATCTCCAAACCACGGTGAAACCCGACAAGAACATCTCTGCCAATTCCATTCGCACAAGCTAAACTGCCAGGACTGAATCCTTCTATCCAAACCAAGCTAAGCAAGATGTCAGAACTCAAGAACTTTGCTGCACAATGCTTGTAAAGGCTCATTACCTTGAACACATACGAGGAATTAATCATATCCTTACCATACCGATTCGGTCTACTATCAAGCTACTCCATCTATCTAATTTCCCTTCTGATTTATCATCAACTTGATATTTCTCCCTTGCTGTAGCATCACAATGCCTCAATCCAGGCATACCACACGAGACTCGAACATAAGACCACACTGTCTAAGACCCATAGGCCACCGAATACTCTCTCTGCTGTCCCCAGAAATACCACTCCAGAATATTTTACTTGAAGAACTCCCTGCGAATCTGAATTCATTACCATTACCTTCCAGATACCGATACATAGAACCCCATAATCATCATAAAAATACCACCAGTCTCGACATTTTCCGATGAAAACACAGTCTCTGACCACATACACAACCTTGAGACACCTGATTGTTACATGTAGAATCTTGAACACGATAAAACCATTCTCGAGAGTCATTCACTCTTATTCAAACTGCAAATTACCTGACTTAACGAACAGAACCACTCGTACCTTATTGGCACTCCGATACCGCAAAAAATGAGATCCTCATCCCAATACAACCAAGCAACTTCCTGCTCTATGCACCGAGAATTGTTTACCAACAACAACTCTAGACATTCCGTGATTCTCATATCTATGGAACATAATATAACCTTTGTCAAAAAAATTTTTTTTTTTTTACTCTATCCATAGCTGGCTCACCCGCACGCTCAAACTGAAGCCCACATAGCACATGCCCGTGCAATCAGCTAATCAATAGCAACCTCTCCAACTTGGCTCGAAGCCATATATCAGGACACACTCAACAACTCATAACACTTTTACTCTAATGATGCCGCAATATCATAGTGAGATTAAACTCAAATCATCTACTAGTTGTGAAAACACAGATCGTCTAGTACTGTAATCCTCTGCAACCTTGTATTCATCCCCACATCTGTTGAGTCCACTATCTTAAGCGACCTGAATTTTTTTTTGAATTTCAACACGCACCTTTGAATTACACATGAGATCTTCTAACATACACATAAGGATCATACCACTTAAGAACACTCCGCAGGAGATAACCCACCTGTTTCGCCTCAATTTAGTATTTAAGCATACCTTCCACCGTCATATCCATTACATAGTCATTTAGTCTTTCCTGGGTCTGAACTCATACCACCACATGAAATGCACTACACTCCCCAACTAGGAGACACGATAATATTCTTCACACGCCCATACTCGGGCCACACATCAAATCACAATAGGAAACGAACGCTTAACAGCTCATCTATTAACCAGCAGACTTTTTCGTCACTACCAAGTCATATAGACACATCTCGCAGTACTAACATACTCATCACATGGATATCCAACCGCCATTCCGGCTAATAGGGACAATACCGAACGTGAAAGTTCAAAACACTTGCTCGCACAATCAGCACCTCGGTGCTCAAGCAATAGGCAAAGATCCGCCTCAAGTCCTCCAGACTGGCCCAACATACTCACGAAGATTACATCTCGCCCCTTGGTCGAGGAATCACAAACCATCGAGGCACATATAATACCTAGCGCTCGTATGCGCATACAGACGTGTGGAAGGAATTTTCAAGAGTTTCTTTTCAAGCTGAATCAAGGACGCACAATAAGAATTCAAGAATGTGAAGTTTTCCTAAAGGTTCTGCAGCCTCTCGAGGATAAATACAGACGTCTCTGTACCGATCTGCTAGACTCTACTAAACCTGCTCATGACTCGTGAGACCTAGTAACCTAGGCTCTGATACCAACTTGTCACGACCCAATTTCCAACCCAGTCGTGATGGCGCCTCTCGTGAAGACAAGGCCATCCAACTAATCCAAATCGTCTCTTTAACAATTATTAAACATAAATGAATAGATAAATACAGCTTAACGACAATACTAGCCAGTATTTACAACCCGACCGGGGTGTCACAAGTCACGAGCATCTAGAGAAGTCTAAATACAACTACAGGGCCAACAATATACGGAATAAAATTTAGAGCCACAGGAAGTAATCCGGTGCCGCGAACGCTGGCGGTCACTCTGCTCAGCTACGATAGCAATACCTTCAACCAACTCAAAACCCACTACCGGCTGAACAATACCTGCATCTGCACGCGAGGTGCAGGGAGTAAAGTGAGTACTCCAACCCAGTGAGCAATAAAAATGAATAACCGCTGAGAATATAAAATCCCACACAGGCACAGATACTGCTATCTCAAACAGTAAAATCAAGTAAACAGTAGGAACCAGTGAAACATAGCAAGAAATTCTCTTTGAAAACAATTAATAAAACAAGTATGCTCAAGCATGGTCAGTCATTGTTACCTGACCGGTCAGCCATTGTTACCTGACCCAACGCGTGTTTCAGTGCCATTGTTACCACTGGTCAGCCATTGTTACCTGACTGGTCAGTCATTGTTACCTGACCAAAACACGTGTGAGAGTGTCATTGTTACCACTGTCCAATTCTAAATGGGTACTCGCGCTCACTGTAGGTGTGCAGACTCCGGAGGGGCTCCTACAGCCCAAGCGCTATATCATCATAAGGCCTGTAAGCCTGAACATATCAACATAAGGCCTGAAAGCCTTCTCACAATACACTCGAGGCCTGAAAGCCTCCTCACATATCACTCGAGACCTGAAAGCCTCCTCACATATCACTCGAGGCCTGAAAGCCTCCTCACATATCACTCGACATATCCTCACATATGGCCCTCGGCCTCAATCAGTCCAAAAATAATCATAAGCCACTCAGGCATTAGTAAAGACAATAATGCTCAGCTCAAACAATAGTTCAAATATCAGCTTAAAACTCCAAGTTTGAGTAAATATGGCTGAGTTCAAGAAACAGTGTAAATCACATGGACTGAGTTCAAATAATATTTCAAACAGTGAGGAAAACAATGATGATAGTTCATAAAGAGTTCAAACAGTCGGCAATAAGCCCCAAATATGGCAATAAGCCCAAATCATAGTGAAAAACAACAATTCATTGCTAATACGCGGTAAAATATCATCCGAACTGGACCAAGTCACAGTCCCCAATAGTAAATGACCCCGCGCTCGTCATGGAACGCGTGTCTCATCTCAGCATAGCACCAAGTTGTGCAAATCCGGGGTTTCAAACCCTCAAGACGTCATTCAAGACTTTTTCTCCCTCAAGGTCTGTAGCACGGTCCTCAGATGCTGCACATGATCTTCCCGACTTCGAATACACCAGAATATCATCAATAAAAACAATCACGAACGAGTCAAGATATGGCCTGAACACACTGTGCATCAAATGCATGAAAGCTGCAGGGGCATTGGTCAGCCCAAAAGACATGAGAAGGAACTCGTAATGGCCATATCGAGTCCTGAAGGCAGTCTTCGGGATATCTGGCTCCCGAATCTTCAACTGATGGTACCCTGAGCGCAAGTCAATCTTAGAAAACAGCTGTGCGCCCTGAAGCTGGTCAAACAGATCGTCAATGCGAGGCAAAGGATAACGGTTCTTCACTGTAACCTTGTTCAACTGGCGGTAGTCAATACACATGCGCATAGAACCATCCTTTTTCTTCACAAACAAAACAGGAGCACCCCACGGTGAAACACTGGTCGAATAAAACCCTTACCAAGCAATTCCTGCAACTGATCCTTCAACTCCTTCAACTCAGGAGGAGCCATACGATACGGAGGAATGGAAATGGGCTGAGTGCCCGGCAGCAGATCAATGCCAAAATCAATGTCCCTATCAAGCGGCATGCCTAGAAGATCAGCTGGAAATACATCGGGATAATCCCGTACCACTGGAACAGAATCAACAGAAGGGGGTATTAACAATAACATCTCTCACATAAGCCAAATACGCGGCACATCCCTTCCCAACCATGCGCTGAGCTTTAAGAAAAGAGATAACTCTACTGGGAGTGTGATCTAAAGTACCACTCCACTCAACATGCAGAATACCTGGCATAGCCAGCGTCACAGTCTTGGCGTGACAATGAAGAATAGCAAAATGGGGCGACAACCGGTCCATGCCCAAAATAATGTCAAAATCCACCATACCGAGTAATAATAAGTCTGCTCTGGTCTCAAAACCACGAATAGTAACCAAACATGACCGATAAACACGGTCCACAACAAGAGAATCTCCCACAGGAGTAGAANATGGACCTTTTGAAAGGTTATTGGCTTAGTTTGATATGATCAGGATCGACTTGAGGTCGGTGGATGGATTTAAATTTGAATATGGGCTCTATGTCAGGCCAGTTATGTTCATTTCAGTAATGCGCTCCTTATGGAGTAGTCAGGGTGTTATTTCGTTGTCAGATATTTCATGTAGTGATACGTTGCGCCGTGTGAGTTGTGAGACGGCTTGAGAAATTTTTTATGTGTTGAGGATCCGCGTGGAAATGACGTATTATGAGCAAAATGGCTCTTGAGATTCAGATTTGATTATCGCACCCTGGTGTGCTTGAGTTTTGTAGCGTTATAGTCGCTGTGTGTCTCCCCAGGGGAAATAGTATTATGCACCTAGCGTGCTTGTGACCGAATTCGGTATTTTGCTGTAATGGGCAAATTAGCTCGACGTATATCTCCTTGCGTAAGTTTTATGTGTGGATCGGGTGGCACGCCGACATGGTTATGTTGTGTGGATCGGGTGGCACGCCGCCATGGTTATGTTGTTTGGATCGGGTTGCGCGCCGCAACAGCGTGATGTTCAGTACAGTTCCCTATATCTGCCTTTATGTGTTTCGTTTCCTATCTTTTCGGAGGAAAGCTCGTATTAGCTGTGAACCCGCGTTGCATGTATGATTCGCGAGCGGGGTGTCTGTTTAGTATGTTGCCCGCGTCGCAGGTATGATTCGCGAGCGGGGTAATTGGATCTCCTTTTCATAGTTCATTTTTCTTCTTCCTTGTATCGCGCTCGAATCGGTAGCCTATTGGCACATTGTGGCATCAATTGAGACTTTTGATCATGTCCGGGGTGGCATATTGCTTGAGTAGTTCGTACTGGGTGAGACGAGATTATTGGTTTTAAGATCCGTGCAATCCGAGTATATGAAGTACATTAAGGAGCTAAGGCCATTATTCGGCCCAGAATGCAGTTATGGTTCTTGACAGGAGTATAGACCCAATGAATTGTTGATTCGGCAGTTGGTTATGAATTTCTGCACATCTCTCCCGTCGTGGTGGTATTGTAAGAGTTGGAGTAAGACCTATGTCTGTCATGGGGTGCAATGGGAGCATCAGATTAGTAGGATTTCGACTAAGTTGATCAGAAAATGTTATTGGGGTCCGGTGAGTAAAGTGATGCAAGGCGTGAATTCAGCTAAGGTATGCAGTCATGTTTGGGTATAGCGTGTAGTAATTGATATGGTGATCATATGTTGGAAACAGGTCGGGCATAGAATTCTGGATGTTGGGATTGGGCTCTAAGGCTTATTTGGTTGAATAAAAGGGAATATCTTCGGAATTAATCGAGCTAATATGCTCAACTGAGTTGTGGTAGCACGGGAAGGTACATGAGAAGTTAGACAGCGATTTCAGACCACTCCAGGGAAGTTCTCAGCACGTTCGAGGACGAACCTATGTTTAAGTGGGAGAGAATGTAACGACCCGACCGGTCGTTTTGAGTACTAGCATTCCGTTCAGCAGTCTGAGGCCATGAACAGCTTCATTTCAGGTATTATGACTTGTACGCGTGGTCGGAATTGAATTTCGGGAAGTCCAGAGTTGATTTGGAAAGAGAATTCTTATTTCGGAAGCTTAAAGTTGAAAGAATGAACTAGGATTGGAATTTTGAGTAAACGACCTCGGAATCGGGATCTGAAGGTTCCAGCAGGTTCGTATGATGATTTCGGACCTGGGCGTATGCCCGGATTGGGTTTTGGATAACCCGGGAGCGTTTTGGCGCCTATTGTGGAAGTTAGCATTTTGGAAGAAATTTTTTAAGTTTGGCTTGAAGTGCATTTCAGTGTTATCGATGTCCATTTGGGATTCCGAGTCTGGGAATAGCTCCGTATGGTGATTCTGGAGTTGGGAGCGCGATCGGAAGTGAATTCGGAGGTCCGTAGGTCATTTTGGAGCCATTTGGCTAAAGATAGAAATTTCAAGGTTTTTGAGAAGTTTGACCGAGAGTTTGACTTTTTGATATCGGGGTCGGATTCCGATTCCGAAAGTTGGAGTAGGTCCGTAATGCCGAATATGACTTGTGTGCAAAATTTGAAGTCAATCGGACGTGATTTGATAGGTTTAAACATCGAAAATAGAAGTTTGAAATTCTAAAGTTCATAAAGCTTAGATTGGAGGTCGATTCGTGGTTTTAGCATTGTTTGATATGATTTGAGGCCTCGAGCAAGTCCGTAATGTGTTTTGGGACTGGTTGGTATGATTGGTTCGGGTCCCGGGGGCGTCGGGTGTGTTTCGGGTTGTATCTCGCTCTTATTTGATGTTTCAACATCGTTTCTTTGGACATAAAGGGTACCATATTAAGAAAATGAGCTCCAAATTATGTTTTTATTATACCATTAGATCTGTATCGTAATTACGGAGCCATAGCAAAAAGAATCGTCGAATTTGGACATCGTATGAGGGAGTTATGCACATTTCCGTGTCGGGAAAAATTGCTGGTTTCTGGCGTGAAGATTTGTTCTTCGCGAACGCGAGAGAGGTTCCGCGAACGCGAAGAAGGATTTCTGGGTTGACCGGTTAACGCGAAAAATTGCCCTTCGCGAACGCGAACATCTCCCGCGAAGGCGCTGAAGAAAAATCGCCTGGACAGTGTTTTAAACCGAGAATTTTAGTATTTTGGGCATATCTTGAGTTCTAGAGCTCAGTTTGAGGTGATTTTCGCGGCGTTGTTCTCTTCTCAACAAGGGGGTAAATATCTGACATTTATTTTGATGTTTCTCCATGATTATGTCACGACCCTAGTTCACCAACCGTGAACATGTCATGACGGCACTTGGTCCCCATGACCAGGTAAGCCTAACATTTGCGGAAATATAATAATTGCGGAAAAATAGAGAAAAATCAATTCAAATATCTAAGGAAACTGTACTGAATGCTTGGCAAGTACAACTCAGTATCACAAGTCTAAAACAATCCCCAAAACCCGGAAACTCACGGGCAACACAGGCTACAGAAGTGTATAGTAAAGGTTCCAAACTCCAGAATTTCTAACAACCGAAAGAAGGAAAACTAAGTACTAAAGATAGAATAAGAGGGAGACTCGTCGGTCTGCGGACGCAGCAGATCTACGTCGAAGTCTCCGTAGTCCTCCTGCCTCTCTGATAGTGCGCCTGAGTAGAGGTACCTGGATGATCTGCACATGAAAAACATGCGCAGGAAGGGCATGAGTACACCACATCGGTACTCAGTAAGTGCCAAGCCTAACCTCAGTTGGGTAGTGACGAGGAAGGTCAGGGCCATACTGAGACAAAATATAGTAATAACAATAATTAACAGTATGATAATCTGACAGAAATAATAAATACAGCAGTGATATAAGGCAGATTAAGCAAGGCAATAGCAAATACACAAGAACGGAACAACTACAGAATAAGTACAGCTCAACACCAATGGTAACAATGAGGATCTCCCAGGATACCGTCCCGTAGTCCTTTTCTCAACTGTCCAGTGGATCTCCCGGGATACCGTCCCGTAGTCCATCATATATGTATATCCGAAGGATCTCCCGGGATACCGTCCCGTAGCCCAACTATCAATATACAGGGGGATCTATCGGGAATCTAACCCGCAGTCCCAAAGTAAAAGTGCAGGGGGATCTACCGGGAATCGAACCCGTAGTCCCAAAGTAAAAGTGCAGGGGGATTTACCGGGAATCGAACCCGTAGTCCCAAAGTAAACAAACAAGGGAAGGGGGGGGGGGGAGCTATCGGAATCCCACATCCGTAGTCCCAATGTAAATGCGCAATCACAACCAGAAGGTACACGGAAACGAAGTACAAAAGACAAGCAACAGGTAGTACTGGCCTAGCATGTTTCACGTAGTACAGTTAAGGCAACTTAAGCAATTAGGCAAGTTAAATCAACTAAACATGCTTTCCTAATCTAGCACAAGTTATAATTGCAAGTAGAATAAAGCAAATATGAAAGGAACTCAATCTCAATATCTTAAGAAAAACCGAATTTCCAACAATTGGCTCAAGTACACGCCCGTCACCTCGCGTACAAGGCACTCAAATCAACAAATAACAAATCCTAAGGGGAAGGGTCCCCCACACAAGGTTAGACAAGCCACTTACCTCGAATCGGCACCAAAATCAACTCGAAATCACACTTTTGCCATGAGTATCCGACTCCAAATGGCCCAAATCTATTCAATTCAATTACATATCGTAAGTAATATTGCAAACAACTGATTCCACTATTAAATTTAAAGCTAGGACGCGAAAATAGGTAAAATGACCAAAATGCCCCTCAGACCAACGTCTCGGAATCGAATAATTTTCACATTTTCAGAACCCTCGTACTCTCACGAGTCTAACCATATAAAAATCTCCCAAATCGGAGGTCAATTGCCCACTCAAAACTCAATAATTAGGTCTATGAAGTTTCTTCCAATTTTTCCCCAAATTTTGACATTGAATTCGAATTCTAATGGTGGATCTAACTATATAATGATGAAATATAACAAGAAGGGACCAAAGAAACGTTACCCAGTGATCTTCACTTCAACTCCCACTCAGAATCGCCTTAAACCGAGCTCTCAATTGATTTTTGTAACTTATGAACTCAAACCCTCAAAATTTCTATTTTTGCCCAGGGATTTCCGCTTCTGCGGACAAGGGACCGCTTCTGCGGATCCCGCTTCTGCGGATCCCGCTTATGTGGAAAGTGACCGCTTCTGCGACTCTCACTAAACGACCAAATCCGCTTCTGCAGTCCAGTCAACCGCTTATGCGGTTCCGCTTATGCGGATTATCCTCCGCTTCTGCGGTTCCAACTAAAAGCCAAACGGCCGCATCTGCGGCTATTTTCTCGCAGATACGAGGCCGCTCCTGCGGAATTTCCTCCGCATCTGCGTCGCCTGGAAACTCTACCCCAAACCGCTTCTGCGATGATCCAGCCGCTTATGCGGCTCCGCTTCTGCGGTTCCTAAGCCGCAGAAGCGAAAATACCAGAAGATGAAAAGAACCAGCTGCTGCAACACTTCAAAAAAATCTCCCCGTTAACCACCCAAAATCATCCCGAGGCCCCTGGGACCTCAACCAAAAGAACCAATACCACCTAATACCTTATTCAAACTTGTACCAATCCTTAAAACACCTAAAACAACACCGGAAGTCCGATTAAATCAAAGATTCAAGCCTAAGAACTTCATATTCCAACAAAACACACTTTCGATCAAAAACCAAACCAACTCTCGCCCGAATGACCTGAAATTTTGCACACACATCCCAAATGACATGACGGAGCTACTGCAACTTCCAGAATTCCAATCCAACCCTCGGATCGAAAACTCACTATCGGACCGGAAACTTCAAAAATTCAAACTTCGGCATTTCAAGCCTAAATGAGCTACGAGCCTCCAAAATACATTCCGAACACGCTCCCAACCCCGAAATCACCTAACGGAGCTAACGAAACCATCGGATTTCCATTCCGAGGTCTTCTTCACACTGTTCCGATTACGGACCATTTTTCAATTCTTAAGCTCTCATTTAGGGACTAAGTGTCCCAAAACACTCCGAATCCCAACACCGAACGTCCCGGCAAACCAAAATAGCAGAAATGAACTTAGGGGAAGCAGTTAATGGGGGATCGGGGTGTAAATTCCAAAAACGATCGGCCGGGTCGTTACATCCTCCTACACTTAAACATTTATTCGTCCTCGAACGAGCATAGAGAACATACCTGAAGAGGTGAAAAGATGAGGGTACTGGCTGCATATATCCTGCTCGGTCTCCCAAGTCGCCTCCTCGGCCGGCTGACCCCGCCACTGAACCTTCACTGAAGCTATGTTCTTTGACCTCAACTTCCTGATCTGCCTGTCCAAAATAGCCACTGGCTCCTCAACATAGGATAGATCCTTGTCCAACTGGACTGAACTGAAATCCAACACGTGCGACGGATCACCGCGATACCTCCGGAGCATCGAAACATGAAATACCGGATGAACTCCGGCCAAGCTGGGAGGAAAGGAAAGCTCATAATCAACCTCCCCAACTCGCCTCAAGATCTCAAAAGGGCCAATAAACCTCGGACTCAGCTTCCCTTTCTTTCCAAACCTCATGACGCCCTTCATAGGCGAGACCCGAAGCAGAACCCGCTCACCAACCATATATGAAACATCACGAACCTTCCTGTCCACGTAACTCTTCTGTCTAGACTGGGCTGTACGGAGTCTGTCTGAATCACCTTGACCTTCTCCAATGCATCCTGAACCATCTCTGTACCCAATAGCCTGGCCTCACCCGGCTCGAACCAACCCACCGGAGATCTACACCTTCTACTATATAAAGCCTCATACGGCGCCATCCGAATGCTGGACTGATAAATGTTGTTATAAGCAAACTCCGCCAATGGCAAGAAATGATCCCAAGACCCCCCAAACTCAATAACGCACGGAGCATGTCCTCAAGAATCTGAATGGTGCGCTCGGACTGTCCGTCCGTCTGGGGGTGAAATGCTGTGCTCAACTCCACCCGAGTGCCTAACTCCTGCTGCACAACTCTCCAGAACCGCGATGTAAACTGAGTACCTCTGTCTGAAATGATAGAAACTGGAATACCATGCAAACAGACGATCTCCCTGATATAAATCTACGTCAACCGCTCCGATGAATAAGTGGTACACACAGGAATGAAATGAGCGGACTTGGTCAGCCGGTCCACAATAACCCAAATGGAATCAAACTTCTTCAAGGTCCGTGGAAGTCGAGATACAAAATCCATGGTGATGCGCTCCCATTTCCACTCCGGAATCTCTATCTGCTGGAGCAACCCTCCCGGGCGCTGGTGCGTCATACTTCACCTGCTGGCAGTTGAGGTCATCTAGACACATTAACCAACTATATCCTTCTTGCATCCGCCTCAACAGTAGTGGCTAGCTCAGGTCCTGATACATCTTCACGGCACCCGATGGATGGATACCAGCGAATATTCGGCTCTGCTAGAA
>NW_017675859.1:0-3957 GCF_001879085.1 Nicotiana attenuata | reverse complement strand
CCCGGCCCCTCTCTCGAGGGCGACCTCTATCTCCCCGACCTCCGCCCCTAGCCGGCTGGGCAGGTGGGGTAGCTGCTGGAGCTGTGATCATGGCCTGAGAACTCTGAGGAGCACGCTGCGGCTGAGCAGTCTGTGAAGATGCACCCCTACCAAGTCTGGGGCAGTCCCTAACCATGTGGCGTGTATCACCACACTCAAAACAAGCTCTGGGAAGACGCGGTGGCTGTGACTGGCTGGGACTAGGCCTGCTGGGCTGACCTCTGGAAGCACCCCGCGCAGGAGGCGCGCTAGAAACTGGAGGTGCATAATAAGGCTCCTGAGGTGGAGGTGGAGCTGGAGTACTGCCGGCTGCTGGAAGAGCTGAATGTACAGGGCGACCCGAATAACCTCTGCCATAACGACCTGCTGATGAGGTACGGGCACCAGAGTAGTGACCCGACTCTCGAGACCTCTTGGCCTCCCTCTCTCCTCGCTCCCTGGTGAGCATACCCTCAATCCTCTTAGCAATGCTCACTACCTGCTGATAAGGAATGTCCATCTCCAACTCTCGAGCCATGCTAGACCTGATGGGCGGAATAAGGCCCTCAATGAACCTGCGAACTCTCTCTCGAGCTGTAGCAACCAAAGCCGGTGCATGCCTGGCCAGCCTGGTATAACGGATGGCATACTCTGAAACTGTCATAGCACCCTGGCGCAAGTGCTCAAACTCTGCGCGCCATGAATCTCTGAGGCTCTAGGGAACAAACTCTCTCATAAACATGTCCGAGAACTGGGTCCAAGTCAGTGAAGCAGCCTCGACTGGACTGTCTAACTCATAAGTGCGCCACCAATCATAGGCAGCTCCCCGAAGCTGAAAGGCAGTGAAAGAAACCCTGCTGGACTCCACTATGCCCATAGTGCGAAGAATACGATGACACTCCTCTAGAAATCCCATGGCATCATCTGATGCTATGCCACTGAACACTGGGGGATCATATTTCTTAAACCTCTCAAGTCTCCGCTGCTCGTCCTCTGAAGCAGCTGACCCATCCTCGGGCTGAACTGGCACTGCAGGCGGTGGGGGAACAATCTCGGGAACCTGCTCAACCTGTACTCGCTGCTCAGGAGTGCGGACGGCGGGAGTCTGTGCTCCTCCCCCGGCCTGGGATGTGGCTGCAGCGAGGGGAAGCAACCCCGCCTGAGCCAAGGTGGTGTACATGCTCATGAACTGAGCCAAAGTCTCCTGGAGCGCTGGAGTAGTAGTGGCAGTAGTAGGTGTGCCAGGTGCCTGGGCTCCGGCTGGATCTGCTGGTAGTACCTCGGCGGCAGCTCGCGCAGGTGCTCTGGCTGCACCACATGCGCGTCCTCGGCCTCTCCCCCGGCCCTGGCCTCGGACGGCTGCAGTAGGGGGCGCGGGTGCCTGATCATCTCGAGTGGCACGTGTCCTCACCATCTGTGAGAGAATAGAAGTCAGAAGTTTAGAATTGATGTCAAAATATCACACGACAAGGAATTCAAATGAAAGGAAGATTTCTCCTAAACGACTACATAGCCCCTCGTAGATAAGTACAGACGTCTCCGTACCGATCAACGAGATTCTAATAAACCGGCCTGTGTTCCGTGACTCCTATGAACCTAGAGCTCTGATACCAACTTGTCACGACCCTAGTTCACCAACCGTGAACATGTCATGACGGCACCTGGTCCCCATAACTAGGTAAGCCTAACATTTGCAGAAATATAATAATTGCGAAAAAATAGAGAAAAATCAATTCAAATATCTAAGGAAACTGTACTGAATGCCGCTTGGCAAGTACAACTCAATATCACAAGTCTAAAACAATCCCCAAAACCCGGAAACTCACGGGCAACACAGGCTACAGAAGTGTATAGTAAAGGTTCCAAACTCCAGAATTTCTAACAACCGAAAGAAGGGAAACTAAGTACTAAAGATAGAATAAGAGGGAGACTCGTCGGTCTGCGGATGCAGCAGATCTACCTCGAAGTCTCCGTAGTCCTCCTACCTCACTGATAGTGCGCCTGAGTAGAGGTACTTGGATGATCTGCACATGAAAAACATGCGCAGGAAGGGCATGAGTACACCACATCGGTACTCAGTAAGTGCCAAGCCTAAGCTCGGCGGGTAGTGACGAGGAAGGTCAGGGCCATACTGAGACAAAATATAGTAATAACAATAATTAACAGTATGATAATCTGACAGAAATAATAAATATAGCAGTGATATAAGACAGATTAAGCAAGGCAATAGCAAATACACAAGAACGGAACAATCACAGAATAAGTACAGCTCAACACCAATGGTAACAATGGGGATCTCCCAGGATACCGTCCCGTAGTCCTTTTCTCAACTGTCCAGTGGATCTCCCGGGATACCGTCCCGTAGTCCATCATATGTGTATATCCGAAGGATCTCCCGGGATACCGTCCCGTAGCCCAACTATCAATGTGCAGGGGGATCTATCGGGAATCTAACCCGCAGTCCCAAAGTAAATGTGCAAAGGGATCTACCGGGAATCGAACCCGTAGTCCCAAAGTAAAAGTGCAGGGGGATCTACCGGGAATCGAACCCGTAGTCCCAAAGTAAACAAACAAGGGGGGGGGGGGGGGAAGCTACCGGAATCCCACATCCGTAGTCCCAATGTAAATGCGCAATCACAACCAGAAGGTACACGGAAACGAAGTACAAAAGACAAGCAACAGGTAGTACTGGCCTAGCATGCTTCACGTAGTACAGTTAGGGCAACTTAAGCAATTAGGCAAGTTAAATCAACTAAACATGCTTTCCTAATCTAGCACAAGTTATAATTGCAAGTAGAATAAAGCAAATATGAAAGGAACTCAATCTCAATATCTTAAAAAAAACCGGATTTCCAACAATTGGCTCAAGTACACGCCCGTCACCTCGCGTACAAGGCACTCAAATCAACAAATAACAAATCCTAAGGGGAAGGGTCCCCCACACAAGGTTAGACAAGCCACTTACCTCGAATCGGCACCAAAATCAACTCGAAATCACACTTTTGCCATGAGTATCCGACTCCAAATGGCCCAAATCTATTCAATTCAATTACATATCGTAAGTAATATTGCAAACAACTGATTCCACTATTAAATTTAAAGCTAGGACGCGAAAATAAGGTAAAATGACCAAAACGCCCCTCAGACCAACATCTCGGAATCGAATAATTTTTCACATTTTCAGAACCCTCGTACTCTCACGAGTCTAACCATATAAAAATCTCTCAAATCGGAGGTCAATTGCCCACTCAAAACTCAATAATTAGGTCTATGAAGTTTCTTCCAATTTTTCCCCAAATTTTGACCTTGAATTCGAATTCAAATGGTGGATTCAACTATATAATGATGAAATATAACAAGAAGGGACCAAAGAAACGTTACCCAGTGATCTTCACTTCAACTCCCACTCAGAATCGCCTTAAACCGAGCTCTCAATTGATTTTTGTAACTTATGAACTCAAACCCTCGAAATTTCTATTTCTGCCCAGGGATTTCCGCTTCTGCGGACAAGGGACCGCTTTTGCGGATCCCGCTTATGCGGAAAGTGAGCCGCTTCTGCGACTCTCACTAAACGACCACATCCGCTTCTGCGGTCCAGTCAACCGCTTATGCGGATTATCCACCGCTTCTGCGGTTCCAACTAAAAGCCAAACGGCCGCATCTGCGGCTATTTTCTCGCAGATGCGAGGCTGCTCCTGCGGAATTTCCTCCGCATCTGCGATGCCTGGAAACTCTGCCCTAAACCGCTTCTGCGATGATCCAGCCGCTTATGCTCCGCTTCTGCGGTTCCCAAGCCGCAGAAGCGAAAATACCAGAAGATGAAAAGAACCAGCTGCTGCAACACTTCAAAAATCTCCCCGTTAACCACCCGAAATCATCCCGAGGCCCCCGGGACCTCAACCAAAAGCACCAATACCACCTAATACCTTATTCAAACTT
>NW_017675858.1:27781-57779 GCF_001879085.1 Nicotiana attenuata | reverse complement strand
ATTCCAAGTGGGAGACTTAGTCCTAGCCGTTCGACGACCCATAATCCTCAACAAACGCATAGGCGACAAGTTTACCTCAAAATGGGATGGGCCATATGTTGCGAAGGAAGCCTATTCAAGCGGCGCATACAAAATTGTCGATAAGGATGGTCTTAGAGTTGGTCCGATCAACGGAAAATTTCTGAAGCAGTACTTCCCATGAAAGTCGCCTACGCTCCTCGACTTACGAGCCTAAATTGCAAGTCATGACGCTCCTTGATGCATGAGCCTAAACTGTACGTTGCGACGCTCCTGGTCCGTATGAGTCTAAACTGTGTACAGCCCAAAAAAAATAGTCTGCTAGGTTGAAAACCTCGACAGAGGCGGCCTAGGAAAAAAAATGGTCATCTAGGTTGAAAACCTCGCGAGAGGCGGCCTAGGCAAAAATTAAGACATAAAAAAAAAAATCTCACCCCTCTGAACTACGTTATGACTTGATCCTCTTCACCAAGGTACGTAGGCAGCTTAGATTTTTATTCTATGTTCAGTCGCATGAGTATTAAAAACATAAAAGTTTGGCGTCATCGGATCATTACGTTAATTCTTCCAAGTGTAGAGGCACATATATATGAGGAAAAGAGACGATTTGCTTTGAAGAATAAAAGATGTTTTATTGCTTCAATAGTACAAAAGTTGATACATCAAAAAATGTAGAGACAAAAGGAATTAGACGTTTTCCTATACAAAAGCCTAAGTCATGAAAATGATCGTAAACTAGGCTTTGTGGCCGACTCGTCTCGAATGCTTCTTCCAAGTCCATATGACGTCTCCACATTTTAATACGCTATCCTCAATGCCTCGTATATAAGAAGTCATCTCTCTTGAAAAAACTTCAATCACCATGAGAGCCGCCATTGATAAACTTCAAAACCGTCAACAAATCAAGTGCAACAGTTGGTGAAGGGGTGACTCCGCATCTTGTATGACATCTCAGACTGATATCTGGACTCGTTGAACTTCTTTGCAAGTCTGCAAAAAAAATAAATAAAGAGATATGATTTGTGAAGCACAATAGCTAAAGTTACTATATTCAAGACTGTAGAGTCAATTTCAAGAAAACAACAACATTCATAGGACAACTCAGGGAGCATAGAGATGGGAAGCGAGCTCAACGGATGACGAGATCAACTTTGGAAAATTACTCTGGTCCACCCGGAAGATGTTCTACCCCAAACATTTTATATGTTGTAGATTTGGATGTCTAGTTTCCAACAACACAATCCGTTTGCGATTCGGAGGCTCCTAGCTCAAGATACGATTTTTGTTGTCGGAACTACACGAATCTGAAAGTTACTGCAGCTAGGTGGACTTTGAGAATTTTCTGTTTCCAGCTCGAAAGAAGTTCTGCCACGAAACTAATACGTATTGCAGCTCTATGAGTATACTTTCTAGTGGCACAAACGGATCCCAATTTGGAGTCTTCTAACTCGAGATATGAATTTTTCCACCAAAGCGCGCAAAGCTGAAAAGCAATTTCGCGGACAGATGGGTCAAGTTCAGAAAGTTGCTGCGGACAATCTGCTAGGAATTTTTCTATGATATCTTGAAGATTTCATTATATCTGAGTCTTCTTCCCAATGGAGCAGACGGCTCGCGATTTGGACATTCCTAACTCGAGATATATACATTTTGATGACAGCATACAGTGATGTAAAGTCAAAATGTCAGATATGTATACCAGCTTCAAAAGTCGACTTCGGCTAATCCTCAAGGAATTTATCCTTAAATTCTTTAAAGGATGTAACTTTTTAAGTTTTGATTCTTTGAAAGCAAGAAGCTTCATATTTTATCGCTCCTACGTCAAGGAATTAATAATTTTGCAAAGGTTTGCCAAGCACTCGCCCGCCAAGGATGAAATATGGTCGCTCGAGCTCCAAGCCTCTTTCTTGACAAGTCGCAAGGTTGAGATGCACCATGTTCTCGCTCGCATGTTGCAAACTGGAGATATGGCTCGTCGATCAAGCTCGCTTAGGAATACTCTGAATGTCTCCCGTCAAGCTGCAAGAAGGGATGTACCAAGTTGCTGTTGTACTCTCTTGAAAACCTGCAAAAATAAGCAAAGATTTTGGAGCCCTCGGTGCCAACAAGATGACGTTTTTTGCAGATACGGTGCGAGTAGCACGACGATCAGCTCGATTAATGGATATCGGTGCCATAGCACGACGTTTCTGCTTCTACAGATACGATGCCAGTAGCACAATGCTTCGATTCGGTATGATGGACATCGAGGCTGACAACACTATCTTCCAAATCAACATGGGAAACATTATGAAATATAGTTTAATTCATCATGAGGAACAGCAGTGCAGTACGCCTAGTCCTCTCCAATTTTGGACGTTGAACGGGATTCCCCGATGGTACAAGATCAACAACTTCACATCGCAAAATCGAGCATCTTCTACTAGAGCAAGCGAGCACAACTTGTGAAGGCATCTAAAGCCTTTGCCGTCACATCCTAGTAAGCCTGCAAAAAAAAAAGAAAGAGGAAGAGAGATGCGGGAGCCTACAATGCTTAGTGCACGAAGCTTTTTGGTGCTCTAGTTAATCTCTATTGAGTTTAGGTGCTGCTCTAGCGTCCTACATCCCTGCTGCGGTGTTGTCCCTGAATACTTTGTCGTCATTAAAAAATTGAGTTAGCGGTAATATCAAGCTTATCATGATCGAGCATATGTCCCCTCCGCCTAATCAATATGGTTGCGGCATGACTCTTCTCTGTAATCATTGGGGTTGCGGCACGACTCCTATGAGTGACCAATGCGGTTAAGGATGGCTCATCCATAAGTAGCCTGCTATTGTTTTGTAGTACAAATCTACAAGAAGAAAACTTTGAGCCTTTTTGGATATATCTCTGATGAAAACTCCATAGTGTCTTCCTTTCTGTGTTCTGACTAACCTAACTTGCACCAGGGACGTAACTAATAAAAGGAAAGATCATTATTTACAAAAAGTTCAACAAAAAATTCTAAAATTTTCATTTCATGTCGCGCTGCCTATTTGATTTAATTGATTGAAAGTATCTGATAAATATCAAATGGTAAAAACCACTTTTAAGAGCTCAAAATAATTTGATATATAAGATTGTTATACATGTTTAGATAGCCGTGCTTAAACTGACAATAAACATAAAATTGGTGTATTTGATAAAAAATACTGATTAAATGGCTACCCTTAAAAGTTATTTACAAGACAATATAAATAAGTTGTTTCATACGTTTGGCAAAAGTTGCTTGGAGGATACATGTGGGACTGTGGTTGCTCTGCTTGTTTTATTGTCTTAAATTTTGTTGTATAAAGTTGCGAGGTNGACCGCGGTGCTTTTGTGATTGAAAGGTAATAGTCTCCAGCGCGGCCACATTCATGTTTGTGCGGTCCGCGCTGGCCCACCGCGGCCGCGTTGCATTTTTGTGCGGACCGCGGTGGGAGATTCAGAGCGTGTGATTTTGGGCCTTTGCCCAGCGCGGACCGCGGTCACTTTTGTGTAGTCCGCGGTGCTATATTCTGCAACCTGTTCTACAGCTGTGTACTGATATTATCTCTGCAATCTATTTGATTCACCTGATTCACTGCATTTGCTTCAACTAACAATGTTAGATGCTTATCTTTGCAGACAATGGTTAAACAACGGGGCGCCAAACAATCACAACAACCCGGGAGAGGTGGTTCCTCCCGAGGGGGTAAAGGAAAGAGAATTGCAAAACTCACTCCCCAGGCTAGGGAAAACATAAAAAGAACCCGGAAATTGATCAAAGCTGCTGATAAGGCTGCTTCGCATTCGTCGGGGAGTGAGTATGTACCCTCCAAAGACATCTCCTCCGATTCAATCCCAACTCATGTAACTGACGCCCTCCACCTAGTTGATACCCCTCCACCATCACCCACTTCCAAAAGACCAGTCTCGGATTCTTCTGACGAGTCCACAACTGGTAGTGGGCAATACTCCACCTCCCCCACAGCTTCATTATCTGGGGAGAGTGCAGGCAGAGATGAGGGCGGTGAGCCTCAGATTAGGGGTATTGAACGATCTAGAAACCTGAAGTCTGGGAAGATCGATTTGTCAGCCACGTGGCATTTCACAAGTTTAGGGAGTGGTGGCCGGTGAGGAAGTTGATACCGGAGAGATGTTTTATTGACACTGATCTTTTACCCCACAACCCGAACATGCAGAGAGAGTTCAGAACTAGATGGGGTGGGAGTTCTTCATGGAGAGGTGCATCGATGCTAATGAGCACATGGTTAGGGAGTTCTACTCCAATGTAGCTCACATTGTAAAAGATACTAAGGTGACCAAAGTTCGAGATAAAACATGTTGTTTGATGGGAGATCATTAAATGAGTATTTGGGGTTCCGTGATGAAGATAAGTCCCTTTATTTGGCAAAGTTGGCAATGGGTGAGGAAGTCCGCCCTTGGTTGGCCCAGTACTTGGCAATCCCAGGTACTGTGCCGGAGTGGTTGCAAGCAGGAAAGAAAATATTCAGGAAGACATTCAGTTTTGAGGCTCGAGGGTGGTTGACATTTGTATGCAGTCGGTTTGACCCTTCTACTCATGACCAGACGATTCCACTTACCCGAGCAGTTCTAGTTGCATCTATTATGGCTGGGTACCCTATCAACTTGGTCAATGTGATGTTCCGTGTGATTTCTGCGGTGGGGTAAGAGCATGACAGGAATTATCCTTTTCCAAACACCCTATCAATGTATTTCCGGGACCTGGAGGTGGAGAAGAGGAGATATGATGTCAAGACCAAGCCTGTGGCCCCCTATTCTTGGTACAGTATGCAGGGTCCGGACAATCCTAAATCCAAGAACTACAAGCCACCTTCCTCTGCCCCAACTGGCCAGTCTGAGGAGCTAGTTGCGGTAGAGCCTTCTACCGAGCCTTTTACCGAGCCTTCTACCACACCTGCTGCCACTACAGTTGAGGACTTGCCTCCAGGACCTTCTTCTTCTGCTGGTCCCAGTAGTTCAGCTGGCCCCAGAGTGCCATCCTCCAGGACTCATCCATTCACTGCCCATTAGCTGAGTCAGACTTTGGCTAGCCTGAACAACTGGATGTCAGCTGCGACATCCAAGTTGTCCACCTTGTCTTCCACTATTCAGACCCAGGCAGCACCTCAACCAGCTCTTATTCGTGGGGGTGCGCCCTACTATTTTGTTGACTATCTGGATGACTGTACATATTTGACTCAGTTTTTATTCTTTTTGGTTGATTTTCTATTTGGTATGTAAATAACTTTACATTCAGTACTTGTTATCTTCTATTTTGGTTTGTATATAAAGTTAAGTTACATTTTGTATATATTCATCCCCCGTTTGTATATTCTAATCCCCTATTGTAAATATTCATTCTATTTTCTATTTTCGCAAAAAAAAATTCCTTTTTAGCTTTATAGTTGGGCTCGTAGCCTCTTGTTTTGTTTTTGACGCTTCCAATAAGCCCTTGGTTTTCTTAAGGCCACGGTTCTTTCCAAGGGTAGAGTATTGTGTGAACCGGGTGGCTCTTCCCGATGATGGATCGAGTGACTACCTTCTTAAGGGTTGAGTCTGTTTCTTTGATTTTTCTTTTGTTTTTGATAGTTGTAGTTAAGGGTACCTCAAGCAAAGCTTCACTTGGGCCTAGCACATTTGCCTTTGATCCCATGGTCAAAGACATAATGTTGTGTTTAGGATGGTGAAAGTCATGGCTTTGAGACTCTTGCGTTGACCAAACAATCATCATGTGGTCTTTTTGGACCATTGTGTGCTTGAATCATAACTAAGGTCGTTGTGGGCCCTCGAATCGATGTCTTTAGCAATCCCCTAGCGTGTGTGGTGAGGAATCGAATTGTGAGTCCAAGTCCCGAGCCAATGGTCTAGAACTTGCCCTGAATGTTTGTTGAGGCGAAATCCTAGGTGAAATTTGACTTGAGAAGTGATTATAGGCTCTCCTTGATCCGAATGTTAAGTTGAACAATTCCATAGCCTACCAAAAAAGATGATTCCTAGTTAACCCTTTTGAGCCTTAAACCTTTTCTTTCAAGAACCAATGCTACAAGCCTATACCCGTTCTAAATGATTACCCTCTCTTGGCACCCAAATCTTCCCTTGAGTAATGGCAAATGTCTAAGTTTGGGGGGAGAGACAAGAAAGGAAACAAAGTGGCAGAAAGGTACAAAAGCAAAAGAAAAAGGAAGGCAATGAAAAAGCAAGAAAAGAAAAAGACAAAAAGAAAGTCCAAAGTGAACAAGAATAAAAAGGGATTAAAGGAAAACAAAAGTGAAAAAGGTGTGGAAAAAGTAGAAAAAGGAGAAATATTTTGAATTGCATAAGAAAGAGTGACAATATGTCTCTCTAACCCCTTTGTAAAGAAGTGAAATACTCAAAAGAGTTAAGAGAGTTGTGCCATAATGAATCAAAAGAAGTGCTTAAGGGAAGATTGAACCCACTTGAATAAAAACATGTCCTACCCTTACCCAAAAGCCTTCATAATGACTGCACAAAAGCCCTATAGGATCTTGAGTTGAAGGAAATCTACATTAGTGGATACTTACATAAAGGGCAAGCATATGGTACCTAGAGCCGGACTTGTGACCTTCTTCTTGAGAGAGATGAGTGAAACTCCATTAACCTTGGTTTGTTTATTAATACTCTAAAAGGTGAAGTTCGCTTAGGGAGAGTTGAGGATGTGTGAGTTTGGGTTCCACAATGACCAAAGTAATTGAGATAAGCTCTTTGATGAAATGTGTCAACTCTTGATGCTCTTGTGACACACTTGATCCATTGTTCTTCAAAAGTTTAAATGTGTTAATGATGCATTCATATTGAGGGCAATTGTTAGTCCCAATTGATGCTTGTTGAGGTTGCCTTAGGATGGCTAGAATTACTTGGATTTTCCTTTAAGGGGTGGGTCTTATTTTGTTTGCTTGCGGACAAGCAAAGGCTTATGTTTGGGGGAGTTGATAAGTTAGGATCTTAACGTGTTTTATGTCCCTACTTGCCTATGCTTTGGTTAAAACTTGCTACAAAATAGTCCCAAAATGCTCACAAGTTGTACTTGATTGCAGGTTTGATCGACAAAGCGACGAATGTCAAATATTGGCTCAAAAAGGAGTGAAACCTGCTCAAGTGTCAAAGACTAAGCAAGTTAAAGAAAAGAGGACCTAGTGCGGACCGCACAACTGTGAACGCGGCCGCACTAGGAGGTTCAGAGGATGGCAGATTCAAAGGGAAGGTTACGCGGCCGCGGTCATTTCCACGCGGTCCGCGGCCGCGCTACTCTTTTACGCGGTCCGCGGAGCAGAGATTCAGAGAGCCAAAAATTTGACCACTTCTAAGCAAAGCGGCCCGCGTTCATTTTTGTGCCGTGCTACATTTTCACGCGGTCCGCGGTCCTCAACTTCAGAGAAGAAGAAACCAAGAGTTCAAGAGCCAGTGCGGCCGCGGTCATGTTTGCGCGGTCCGCGCTGACCCCGCAGGGGTATTTTTGTCCAGTTTTTCCAGCCCAGTATAAATAGGACCTTTTTCCATTTTTAGGTTAAGTTTGATGTTCTGAACGCAACTGAGCTCGTGAGACTGAATAGTTTAGCCATTTTTGGCACGCATGAGTAGCTAAACTCACTAGCTAGGGTTGTGGCTTAACCCTAGTGTGGGTAATTGATGGGTGTTGCCATCTAAGGCTAGATTGATATTGGGTGTTTGTTATTTGGGTTGATTTTAGGTTTTAATTAAGGATTAGTGGTTGCAAACGCTGATTCTAGCTTTGTGGTTTTAACTCTTCTTGAGAAAAAGAGTCCATGACCCCAAAATTGACCCAACAAGGAATTGGGATGGACCCATGGGAAATGGTAGTCCCAATTAACGGGTTAAATCTCGAGAGAGTAATCACCCTACTTGAACCCTAGTTGCTTGGTCTAATTGGCCTACCCAATTGGTCTCGAGAGAGTCAATTGGGCAAAATCACTCTCTCTACCGAGAGGTGTGAGAGTGGGTACAATTGTGCAACGGTTATTGCATAAGCCCCAAACATGTCAATCTATCCTTAGTAGCATTTACCCGTTAATTAGCCACCTAGGCAATGCCACGACCCTAGTGCCTTTCTCTATATTAAATACAACTTAGCAATATTCCCGTAGCATAATTTAGTTTTAATCATTAGTTTTATAAAAGTAGATATAAAAAATTCAAAGAAAAACCAAAAATGTTTGAAGTGACATTAGAAGCACAACCGCAATTCTAAACTAGACAGACAATACAACTCCACTACTAGCTCCCTATGGAAATTCGATCCCGAACTACTATTCGGGTAAAAGCTATTGCGACCCGCTCTTCCTACCTTAGTGTAGTGTCGAGTCAGCAGCGATCAGTGCTCTCTACTAACTTAATGTACGCCACTTTCTTGGCTTCTATTTTACCTTGGACCACGTCATTACACCACTAGTCGCCTTGGTGCCCGCCATAATAGCCTTTCGAAACTCCCAACACCTTTCTTGCTGCCTCCCTTATACAGTCCGCCGTCGCCGTCCACATAGCGCTAGCGTCCCCACCACTCTTCCAGGCACCCATATTTGTCAGCCGCCCCTCCAACTCTTGCGCATTATCCTTAGACAAAGCTCCCCACCTGATCCTCGACGGACCCCGTACGAACCTCTTCTTCCTCTTCATCAAAATACCGACGTCCATCACTAGGAGCCTATGTTGAGTTGCGAGGTTCTCACTCTGGATCACCTTGCAATCCTCGCACAACCCCCTATCACACCTCCTGAGGAGGAGATAGTCAATTTGAGTCTTAGCCACCATACTCCGGAAAGTAACCAAATGTTCCTCCTTCTTCGGAAACATATAGTTTACGATCACCAACTCAAAAGCTCTAGCGAAATCCAACAGTGAGGTACCACCCCCGTTCCTATCACCAAAGCCGAAGCCACCGTGCACCTTACCATAGCCACCAGCAGACGATCCAATATGACCATTAAAATCTCCTCCTATGAATAGCTTCTCCGTCGGCGGAATACCCCGCACCACCTCATCCAGCGCCTCCCAGAAGTGCCTTTTTACCTCCTCGTCCAAGCCCGTTTGCGGCGCGTAAGCGCTAATGACATTCAGAGTGCTCCCTCCAACTACTACCTTAATCGCCATCAATCTGTCATTCACCCGTCTTACCTCTACCACCGACTCTTTGAGCTCCCTGTCCACCAAAATGCCCACTCCGTTCTTGCCCTTCACGACTCCGGAGAACCACAATTTATACCCGTCTACATTCCTCGCCTTCGATCCTATCGACCTAGTCTCTTGCACACACGTTATATTGACCCTCCTCTTCTGGAGAATCTTTGCCAGCTCTATAGACTTACCGGTCAACGTCCCTATATTCCACGATCCAACTCTCAACCTACAGGCTACCTTGTTCCCTTTACCCCCTTTGGGCCCCGTCCCACCCCCCGACCCTTGCCCTACCCCCTCCCCACTATCCGGACCCCCCAAGGACATGACCTTACTCGGCCATTACAAACCACAGTCTCTATACCTACGAAGGTCTAAAAATGAAACGGAGAAAAAACACCACACAAAACAACAAAGGGAGCAAATAGTAAATACAAGCCCACTAAACTGACTAGACTATTACGAAATACTACGCTAATAAAGTAATTAACACAGGGGACAGAGAAACAAGAGGCGGGAGGTACCAATTCCCGTGAATAGAAACCTGGAACTCCCGACTTGGTATACTCCCGATGCTGCGGAACCTGGCGTATAGCTGCTACTTTACTGCTTGTGCTTGTGCACCTCCCAAAAATGATACCTGGAATATAGTTGGGGATGTCCGGACGCGCTTCCCAATCCACTGAATGCTGCTGCCGCCCAAGCCCGTGTGCTCCGACAAGGTAAACGAATCAGTTTGTATTGTAATTTAAATGCTATCGATTCCCGCAACAGTCCAATTCAATCAAATTTTCTTGAAAAATTTTTTTTTCTAGATTTTTCCGGCGATCGAAAACGGTGACGGAATATTTTCCAGGATCAGTTTTTATCAGATCGCAAACAAGTGCTCTTCTCAGCGGAAAATCCAACTAAACTCTACTCTAAAAAAATATACTTATGTTTGGGTTCCTAAGACTAACCCCTGATTTTCTTTTGCGGATTCAAGTGAAGGGCAACAACCAAATATGGTACATGGATAATGGCTGCTCAAAGCATATGACAGGAAGCAAGAACCAATTCCTTTCACTTGAGGACCTCAAAGGAGGTAATGTCTCCTTTGGAAATGGGAAGAAAGGTGAGACCATTGGGGTTGGAAAGGTAGGTAAGACCGATTCTCACTCTATTGAGAATGTCTACTTGATATATGGCCTAAAATACAGCCTAATCAGTGTACCACAATTGTGTGATAGAGTAACTTGGTAGCATTCACCTCTACCAAATATTTTGTGATAAATCTTACCATTGACAAGATTGTTTTGCAGGAAAAAAGAGTAAACAATATTTACATTGTAGATCTGTCCACACTTTCAGAAAATGAACTCACTTGTTTGAGTGTGTTGGATAATGATCCCGTCCTTTGGCACAAAAGACTTGGACATGCCAGTCTAAGTCATCTCAACAAATTAGTCTCCAAGGACTTGGTGATAGGACTGCCTAACATTAAATTCAAGGAAGACAAAGTTTGTGAGGCTTGTGCAAGGGAGAAGCAGGTAAAATCCTCTTTCAAAAGCTAGAAAATGGTAAGTACCACCAGAATGATGGAACTGGTCCATATGTATCTTTGTGGACAAATGAAAACTCTGAGCAGAGGTGGCAAGAGATATACTATGGTGCTTGTTAATGATTACTCTAGGCTTACTTGAACACTGTTTCTAACATCTAAAAATGAAGCATTCGACATGTTCACTTCCTTTGTTAGAAAAACTCAAAAATAACTAGGTAATCAACTTGCATCAATTAGGTCTGATCATGGTACTGAATTTGAAAATGCTAAATTTGCTGACTTTTGTGATGTGCATGGCATAGATCATAACTTTTCTGCACTTAGGACTCCACAACAAAATGGTGTAGTTGAAAGAAAGAATAGGACATTGGAAAAAATGGCTAGGACTATGCTTCTTGCTAGTAAATTGCTTATAGCTTCTCGGCGGAAGCTGTGAACACTGCATGCTATATCATAAATAGTTGCATGACTAGACCACTTGTTAAGAAAATTCCCTATGAGTCACTTAAAGGGAGAAAGCTAAATATATCCCATCTTAGGGCATTTAGATGCAAGTGCTTTGTGCACAATAATGGCAAAGACTCCCTAGGTATGTATGATCCCAGAAGTGATGAGGGAGTATTCTTGGGATATTCTTCACATAGTAAAGCTTAGAAGATATAAAGTAAAAGAACTATGTGTGTAGAAAAATGTATATGTTATTTTTTTTAAAACTAACATTCTTTCTGAGAGGCGGGAACAAGATAATGAAGAGATTGGGCTGATAAGAAATTCAAGTGGCGAAACCATAGTCCAGCCTGAAGATGCATCGCAGGAAGGAACAGGTGATGGAACAGGTTCTTCCACTCGGGGCAACATGATAGGGGGAACTGATCCTCAAACCTCGAGGGAACCTGTCCATGAACCTATTCCTCAGTAACAAAGCCAGGAAGGAACATCCAAGGAAATTGACACTCCTATTGCAACATACACGAAATTGGATATAGATGAACCTGGTTCATCTGTTGATCAGAAGTTGTATAGGGGAATGATTGGTTCACTTATGTATCTTACTGCTAACAGACCTGATATTAGTTTCATTGTAGGGCTTTGTGCTCAATTTCAAGCAAATCCAAAGGAATCCCACTTGACTGTTGTTAAGAGAATATTGAGATACTTGAAAGGCACTAATGACCTTTGCCTTTGGTATCCAAAAGGTAGTAACTTTAACCTAGTGGGATATGCTGATGCTGACTATGCAGGTTTCCTTGTGGATAGGAAGAGCACCTCAGGTATGGCACACTTCCTTGGTTCATGTCTTGTGTCATGGGCTACTAAAAAGTAAAATTTAGTAGCCTTGTCTAGTGCTGAAGCTGAGTATGTTGCTGCTGCTTCCTGTTGTGCTCAATTGCTGTGGATCAAACAACAGTTGATGGATTTTGGTATTAAAGTTGGTTGCATTCCTATTTTTTATGATAACACTAGTTCTATTAGTATGACTAAGAACCCATTTCATCATAAGAGAACTAAGCACATAGATGTTAGACACCATTTTTGAGGGACAACTATGAGAAAGGCTTGATCATTGTGGAGTTTTGTGCTCCTGACAAGCAAATTGCTGACATCTTCACAAAAGCCTTAAGTAGAGATTACTTTGAGAGGAACAGGTTGGAATTAGGGATGATTAAGATCACCTAAAAGGACTAGTTCAAGGTTATACGAAAAAAAATGGAAAAAATTGAAAAAAAGATTTTGGTTAGAAAGTCTGTAAATTGTGTATAATTAGATTAAATCTTGCTCAGTCTCATACTTTCCATAGTATACTCTTGTGCCATGTGTTAAAATGGCTCATTAATCTCTAATGATATTTTCTCTATTTTGGCAAATTTAGACTTACACAAGAGAATTATCAGTGAAGAACCTGGTTCATCAAGATAACACAGTATATTTTCTTCACTCTGCATAATTTAAAATAACTATATTTGGATCATGAGCAGAGTCCTACCAAATACCAAAGTTGTTTTGAACTTATCCGTTACAAGTGGACCTGTTACGTTCAAGACTCCTGACCGTATTAAACTACCTAGATTCTTTTAAGTCTGCTACTGAGGGGGAAGAAAGTGGTTCTTCCGAAACTGAACAAGTATCTTCTGATTCTAAAGTTTCTCCTGAGACAATTTCGAAAGTTGCTGCAAATTTGGAGAATAGATTTGTAGGATCTATAGCAGGTGTTGAGACTGCAGAATCTGAAAAAGCTGGTGGTAAAAATGAAAAAGAAAAAAGGGAGAGCAAGGGTGCTGGGAGTACTGTGAGGGGAAAGGGGACAAGAGTGGCCGATTCTTCACCCGCTCCAGTGAGTTTAACCAAAGACGCAGGTGCAATGGTTGTTTAGGGAGATGAACCTGGTTTATCTGTAGAGGAAACCCTCGCAGACCTGCTGAGGAAAGTGACTGAAAGCTATAATCCAGCTTCTTGATAGAGTTATCAATGGCACCAAAACTCATACCATTCCCTATGGCTTCACTCTCACAATTGTGCTTGCACATTTCAACGTACCTATGAAAAGGTGGGAGGTTAGTACAAGCATGGATCATTTTTGGGTTAATACTCTGCTTGCTTGCGATTATGAAGTCAATGCCACTCCTAAAGAACCTAGTTCATCCAAAAAGGTACCAGTAAATAGCAAGGTCAGAGCCTTGGTACAAGAAAGTGGGGCTAAGAATGCTAAGATTGAGAGGCTGAAGAAGAGGTTGGTTGAGGTGGAGACTAAGAGAGATGCTCTCAAGATATGTTGAAACTCCTCCAAGTCAAAAACCAAGCACCTAGTTCTTCCTAGCCTTAAGCCTCCTAGCCTAGTGTAGATCAACAGTGACCCAATTCGGGATTTTTTGTTGTTATTGCTCATGTTTCCAGTATTTTTATTTCTTCTTATGCTCTGTGGTAGAATCTTATCAATCATCAATGAAATTCACTATCTTTTGCTCTAGCTGTTTGTTTATATTTCTTTGGTGGTTAAAATTTTTAGCTTGATCTATGATGATTAATCCATGATTGCATTTGAAGTAGCCCCAGTGGCCATGAGTAAGCTTTAAAATCTGGTTATCTCACATTTTTTATGCAACTTTTTGATGATGCCAAAAGGGGGAAAAGGGTGTGCTTTAAACAAGTGATGTTTACACTTTGAACAGTGATGTTTATAATCTAATGTACCTGGTCCTTGATGATAAGTGATAAAAAGGAAAACTGTTTCTAACATTGTGTTGATGTTGAGCTGAGTTGAAACATGGCCTAAGCTTATGAAAAGCACAGAGTTTGTCATCATCAAAAAGGTGGAATTTGTTGGCCCAAGTAAAGGTTAGTTTTGAAGACTGACAAAGGAACTCAAGCATGAACCAGGTCCATCCCTTGTATGCATAGAAACAGGCAGATTCGAGCATGTGGGATGCACGTGAAGGAGATCGACTTAACTTGGTGTATTTAATATCTCCTGATCGAAAAGATTGCATAATTGATAAGGAGAAGGACTCCTTAATCAAAGAGAACACTATCCAAGATAGGGAAGGAGTTAGAAGTTGAAATCAACTAGAACTCTTCCACCAAGGAAGAGTTGCATCAGAACTCTAGTTATTTCTTCATCTACTAACTCTATAAATTGCAGGATGTTCTCACATTATAGGTGTTGCACAAAAACGTAAAAGTTAAACGTGAATTGAGAGCAAAATAGCAAGGCTTTTTGCAAGCAGTTCGTGTGTGATTCAAGTGTGCAAACCTGAAGCTACATGAACCAGATTGAAGAACCAGCTCCATAAAGAGTTTTATGTGTCTTTCTTTATTTCTAGTTCAACTATAGTAGGTGTTTTCATATTGTACCTTTCAGCTTTATCTAGAAGCAATTGTAATAGGTACTTTAAGTATTCAAGTTAGAGTTAACTTGAAGTTGTCGAAGCAGTTAGAGGCCGGTTGCTACAACGGGATTAGAGGTAATCCTTAGGTTTACAAAGAGTTTTGTAAATGCTGTTTTGGCTCAGTGATTTAGTGAAGTGTTGGGGAAAATCCTACTGAGTAGTAGGTCGTGGTTTTTTCACCTTTTGAGCCGAGTGTTTTCCATGTAAAAATACTTGTGTCTTTACTTTCTACATTTATTATTCCGCAACAGTAGTAGAAGGAACACATAGAAGAACCATGTCCTACCATAATCAGTTTAAGCGAAAAATTGGTCACCACACAAATCACCCCCCTCCCCCCATTGTGTGGTATTGAAGTATAAAATATCAATAGTTATGCAACGGGGACGAGACAACATGATATACTACAATTATGTACAGAAATGTTATCCTTCGTCTCAATAATATATGGACCTCTCAACATATACTGTTCTTTTATGGGGTCCTATGGGGACAGGTACGCCCAAGCCTTTGCACTCTCCCTCCCTCCATAGACCCTCTTTCTCTTTACCTCTCGAGAAAAAAGATAAGAAAGAATTTTTTTTTCTTTTATGATAGAATAGTCGAAGAGTGCACAAGCTAATTCAAATACTGTTATTATAAAAAAAAAATAATTTATATATCTTCAATATTTCACCACCAAACACCCTTTCGCCTTGGAATTATATATTGTCAAAATTGAACTTGTAAAATTTAAAGTTTCCAAATAGCGCATGTTGTGTGTAGTTACTTGAAATCTTGACATACACAGTTGGAAGTATAAAATTCCAAGAGAACCAAGACACTGATCAGAAACATGTATTACTGATTGCATAGACAATATATTCGTAGTTCTTGATCAAAATTTTGAATTGCACACTATCGTAAAGAGATTGATTACTACAAACTGTGTGTTTCCTTTTAGCACAGATAATTAATATCCTAATACTCGCACAGGGTGATTACAAAGTAACTCATGCAATCAACGAACTGACGACAGAGCTTCCAGAAAAACGCAATGGGAGATGTAAAATTTAATTATACATATATATATTGATGGTATAAAAGATATTCACATAATCATATCATTTCAAATTATAACAACTTTAATTTCTGTGCATTGAGTGTATAATTTCTTTACGTTATCAGGTCAAATCTACATAACACAATAGTAGACCTAAAAAATATAGTACTAGTAAATAACCTAAAATAACCAGTTAAGATATAACGTATTTTAAAAAAACTTTTTACACTGCAGTATATTATAAATTAACTCCAAAACCAAATTATACACCTACAACAATATAAACTGTCAGTATTATTCCTACTCTTTTCTTTATGTTTTTGGCTTCATAGGCCATAGGTGGCCTAGTCTACGATTTGAAAAACTGAAATTACAAAACATTTAATTTTAATTGTGTAGTTAAATCATGGAAAAATTACGCTCAAATACAATTGATACCATGATGCTACCAAAATTGGCCCATATTTTTAAATGCTACCAAAACTAGCCCACATTGTATATGATATGTAAATATTATTTCACCCTTTAGCCCTAGTAGTTGCGAACAAGAAAAAAACAAATGATAAAAAGACTTTCTCTCTTTTCCCTCGTCTTCTTCGCTGCCTCCTCACTATTTCCATCATCTTCTCCACCAGAACCCCTTCCCTTTTCATCGTCTTCCATTACTCTCTGTTCCTATCTTTTCACAGAAAATATTTCCTTACCTATTTCATTTTTTTCTTTGTCACACCACACAAGTCGTATCATTGGAATTTGAATTGTAGTTTTAGATCTGAAAAAGCCATCTTCGTTGAAGCTCAAAGCTCCATGATATGGGCCATGGATGTCCCTGTGCATTAAACTCAATTGTGTGAAGAATTTTGGACGAATTCTTTTTGATTCTACTGCTGGGTTCTCTAAAAAAAATCGACTCTAATGTTTTGAAATTTTTTAATTCGAATAACATTGTGACTATATTCTTCAATTTGGATGGGTGTTGATTAATAATGGTATTATTAATTGGTGAGGCAAATTTTTGGTGTTAAAATAGAGATGTGGTGATGGACATAAGGTGTTTTCTAGTTTAAATTTTGTATAATTGGTATTTATATACACTTATACAATATAATTTTTTTCATTGTATAATTTTTTTCATTATATAAATATAATTTTTTTCATTATATATATAGTGTATAATTGGGCTCCATGAAAGTTTGATACTTTCTTTTCCTCTTCTTTTCTTCTTGTTTTTCTTATTTTGTTATATACATTATATATTTCATATATAAAGTTATACATTACTATATATATAATGTAGGGAGTTTTTCCTACATATACTATGATAGGAACTTATTAATTTATTTTCTCTAGTAATTTATTTTCTCTAGGTTTTGTAGTTTTCAAAGAGTATCTAGATTTTTTTTACAAATTGTATACATTCCTCCCTTAAAAATCTCTCATCCCATTATTAATGCCTTTAATTAAGGGATTCAATTATATCCTTTCTTTTTTTCACACTTCTCCTCATTTCATGCTTCCTAATTTTTTCAATACGCAGAACTCCTATTCTCCCCCTCTTCAATAGTTGCACGTCTTTAGCAAGAAGCTACTAACTTTGCTTCAGCTGTTGAATGATTTTGGTTGGAACCTTCAAATACTAGATTTTAATGTCATATTCTATGTTCCTATTATCCTTATAATGTTTGGAAAGTTATATCTAATCTAACAAATCCAATAGCACAAAACTGCTTTCCATAATAGCAACCAGAAAGAAACTTTTTCATGCGATGTCAAAAAAAAATCAGTTGCTGCAAAGTTTCTTCAACAATTCAAAAATCGTTAAAGTCTAGCAAAAATTATTTGTTTTGCTACTAATAGGATAATAGCTCATAACTTACAATTGTTCATCACCATATACAATTATCATACATTTGTGATACAATTTCTGCAACAATTATAATACAAATACAATTATGATACAATCGTGATACAATTATGTTCTTCCTCCTCTTTTTCATCTTCTTTAAGTTTCAATCACAACTCTAAACTTAAATTCTGAAACAATATTGTATATAATTGTATTAGGTATTATTTTAGGTATTGATATATCATATACAAATTAAATACAACTTTGATACAATTGTGATACAATTATGAAACACATATGATACAATTATAATACAATCGTGATACAATTCAGAAACTTTTCTTCTTCGAGTTTCAATATGAAATTTTACCTAAAAACAACTCTAAACTTAACCAATCTCCCTCAAAATTAAGATATAAACTCCAAGTTATATTCTCGATTGTTTGCAAGAGCACGATTTTGGGGTGGGTCTCTTACGGTGAAGGAATTTGGTAATTGCAAACAGAGGTAATGATTTTTGGGTGGGTCTCTTACGGTGAAGGGATTTGGTAATTGCAAAGAGAGGTGGTGATTTTGGGGTGAGTTTCTTACGGTGAAAGGATTTTGAGTAAGTATTGATTTTGGGTATCTTAAATGTAGGATATTTTGTGTAACTGATACCTATTAATTAAGGTATGTCTCATTTCCTCTTTTTTTAAGGTTTTGTATAAAACTAGTAAATATAGGTATATAAAGTAATTAATAAGGAACCTAAATAAAAGTAGTAAATAGGTTTCTATTATAGTATAGCTAGGTAAAAATCCCTATAATGTACATGTACAATTAAAACTAAAATTGAAATGTTTGTATTTATTCTTACTTTTTCTCGGAAAATCTATGTATAAAATTAATTTATTTGTTTTTTTCTGCCAAATTACAAACTTGCAGCAATTTTTTTCCCCTGATTTCTACCATTTGAAACTTGGAGAAGAAACAAATATAAGATTTGACAAAGATCCTTCAGTTAAATTAATGGTTCTAAAATATGTCACTATTCTCATTTTATCATCTAAACAGTCGAAGTCTCCTCTAGAATTGTAGATGTTTCTACTGCTTCCACTTCTACACAATTTTACATTTAGAAAAGCAAATTCAAATATAAAAGCCTTACGTGTTTTCAGAAAATAAATGCCACCATTGAATTTGATTGTTTCAATTGGAATCTGTGCGAAGTGTAGGAATTTGTGAAGAAGGAATAATAGCAGTAGTTGGTGGTGTAAAAAAGTTTTTTTCGGACCTTAGCCTTTTATCTTTGGGCTATAAATTTATAAAGTTGTTACTGGGCTAACTAATTATAATATATGTGTATGAATTGTACTTATGTGAAATTCTCTCTTAAATCATTGGTCCAGGCCAAACCCCACCGGAGGTGAAAGTCCGAGTGGATAGATTTAATTCAATAAAAATTAAAACAAAATAAAAATAAATTGTTTAAGTAAAAATTTGAACTCATCAATGTCTCTTTCCACAAAGACAAATAACCAATTAAAAATTAAACGCATCATTTTATAAAAGAACCATTCTTGAGGAAGAGATAAATACTGAAACAAATAACTTAATGGCAAAATAAAATACGACTCACTAGACAATAAAGCATAAACAGAAAAATATCAAAATAATATTATGACTCCTACTACTAAATAAACTCACTTGCATCTTCATACTCGTACTCTTGAAACTTTTCTTTCTTTCTTTTTCTTAATAAGTATTCTTCTAAGTTTTTCTGCAAGTGTTTCTTCTCTCATATATTCCTCCATATATTGAAGAGCAGCAATTGGAGGTTTGCGCAATAAAACTTTAAGGCAATCACCATTGTTTACTTCGAGACAAGATATTTGAAAAGATTCACCAGTAATAGTACAAGGAAACTTGCCAACTACAAACCTCTGAAACTTTCCAGTGGAATGATCATAAGAATAAATAGGGGTGAAATTAGAATCATCATTTTCATTAATATTAGGATTAGCCAACAGTATCTCACCTGTTGGAAGGTTACCAATAATGCACCAGCTCTCTATATGACAGCTAACCTGAAGTTCTTCAGGTAAGATGATGGAATGATTGATCCAACAATTTGACCCGTTTAATTCCTAGAGATTCAATTCTGGTGTAGTTGTGGTGGCGGTGATGAGACATCCCACCGCCAAACCTCCCATTAACTTCACTATTCTGGTATCTCCAACTACAAGATTTTGATGATTTGCAGCAGCAGGTAGGGAGATAGTAAAANTTACTTCAAAAGTTATGAGTAGGCGGCAGCTTTATCCAGTTGTACTTTTGTTTATAGTCTTAATTTTGGTTTTGGTTTTAGTCATGTCCACTCCTCCTAGGGTAAGAATCTCTAAGAGATTAACATTATCACTATCGAAGAGGCCGCCAATGCATAGCAACTTGTAGGAGCCAATAAAGGGATCGAATCCTAAACGAAATTGAGTTTCATATTTATTAGGGCGGAAAAACGAAGGGAGTGGGAGTTCCATTGTTTCAAAAGTGTAGGAATTGCAGAGAGTAAGGTTACCAGTTGGGGTATAGAAACAAAAGAGGCCATTAATAACTTCTGTGAATCCAATTTCAGCAGTACCGAACTGCTGCTCGATAAAGGAGGAGGAGGAGGGATATTAGTAAGACTGAGCCTTGATTGGAAAAAGGAGCTAGAATTGGAGATGACGATCCCTACGTTGCGGCCGTTGTGCAGTTTCACGAATTCATGTTCAGAGATGATTGAGCACCAGGTTTTTGAGACAGACTTGTATCGGTACAGAGACTTCAATGGCAGCCATAACAGAACCTCCGTTACTATCTCTTCAGGTAACACCGTTTCGCCACCCAACGACGAGTCACGTGCCAATACCATTGCTAGCCGCCGTAACCGTCGCCGCCGTGCCGTCTCTACTTCTAGGTTTTTCTCCTAGTTGTAGTTGGGAATAAAATAGTTATCCAATAAAAACTTACCCAGCCATTAAATTAAGGTAAGTGCATATTATGGACTTTGCAAATCTTTAACAAATAATAAATGTAGTGCATAATTTATCGTAATATCCATAGTAATTGACATATAATTTTAATGACTATGAGAAAATAATTTGAAATGCGTAATCAATAATGTGGGTATAACTGAAAAAGAAATTATCTTCTCTTGATACGCTAAAAGTGACAAGTAAAAGTAAAACTTTATTTTTATATTACTGGATAAGTAAAAGTGAACGAAGGGAGTATTAATTAATAAGAGTAACATATTTTAGTGGTAAGAAAAGATATGTATCATTTATTCATTCTATTGGTATAAGCACTAGATTTTGAACCATAAGAATAAGGAATTTTTACATTCCTATGCCACATAGGAAACCTTATTACCTTCAATGTTTAAGGTTTGACTTAATTACACTTAATATACCAAATTACCAATTCTATACCATAATTAATTAAGAGTATAGTTAATGAGACTTTTTTTACTCCTTAATTAAAGGATTTCCGTATATCCCAGTATCTCCACTCATCCCACGTTTCTCTCTCCTAACCCCTCAGCCCCACCCACGTTTTACCCATACCCACGTTCTTTTTACCATTTTTCATCTTCTGAAACCACCCAATCTCCCTCTAAATTCACAGAAAATTGAAGAAACCCTTCAACAAAGTTGGTTCCCCATTTTACTCCAGTTGAAGTTCATCAATAAAGAACAACAAAGCTTCGAAACAAAGTCCTAAAAAATCAGCAGTAGCTGATATACCCTCATTTGATTTGGGTGTGTTATCCCCAAAATCACCCAAAAAGCAAGGCAAATCTCCACATGCAATTGCAGAGACTACTCATAGTTTCTCTCCCCGACAAATCAAAGCCGAGATGAGAACCAAACAAAAATATGATGTAGATGCTGGAGAAACTTCTACACTAGTCAAACAAGTCAAACGAAAAGGAAAAGAGATTTCTGTAGACGGCGACTTTGTAGAAGAGGTCCCTAATCTTCGAACAGGAAAGAAATCAACGGTGTCTCCTGGTTCTAAAAATCTAAAAATGAAGAAACATTCAAAAAAACACCCTAAAATTGTTCGGAACCAATCATTGGCGAAGGCAAACATTTATTAGTTTCGTTTCTAATTTTTTAGTTTGGTTTAGGATGGTAAAATCTGTGTTATACGTGTTTTAGACAAGTGTAGATTAATTGTCTTAATTTTGAAGATTATTTGTAGTTGTGATGTTCTGCCTTTATAGTTTTAGATATTTTGTAGTTTTTTTGCAGTTATACTGTTAGGTAACTTGTACTATTTGAAGCAGAATTGTAGTTATCTTTTGTTGCTGTCTTTTTGTAGAAAATGCTTTAAAATGTAGATATTCTGTAGTCATTTGTAGTTATGTTGTAGATAAAATGTAGATGAATTTATCCTTTTTATGTATTTTATTAATGTGAATTAATTTATTATTTGTGCAGAATGGACAGTTTTTCCCCCCACATAATGTTGATTATGGGGTGCTTAGATTCCACACTTTGTGTGATCCTAGCATTCCTAGCTAGATTAAAGAGCTTCTATCCTCAAATGGGCTGAATCTTTTCAAAAAGACGTGTTTTGGATACTTACTGTCTCTTCCCACCATATGCATGCAAAACCAAGCCATTCATCTTCTGATGAAGTATGAATTGACCAAATCTAATGCATCATATTTTTCTGTACAATTAAAGGGTGAAACATTAAATTTTAGATTGCGTGAGTTTGCATTAATTACTGGTCTAAGATGTGTTACCCAGGTTACTGATTTTGATTATACTCTCACTTATGTTAGCAAAATAATGAGCAGTTATTTTCCTAACAAATTAAGAGTGGAGAAGTCTTATTTGAAACAGATAGTAACCACTAGATCCTGGGTAAACGATGAGGATGCGGTAAAGTTGTGCATCCTTTATCTTTTAGAATTTTTCATTTGTCCTTCGGACAAAGATCATGTTTCTTGTGTAGATCACTTTAGGTTCTATTTGGTAGAATCTGGGCAGTATGAGTCATACCCATGGGGTATTAAATCTTTCACCCAGATGATGGACTCTGTTAGGCACAGACTAAATCCGTATGTACATTATTATCTCATACGGGGATGCTCACTAGCATTGCAAGTATGGCTTTATGAGTGTTGCTCTACTGTCAGCACTGATCTAGCTACGAGGTGTTCTAACTCAATACCTCGCATACTAAGATGGTCAGCTAGTAAGGGGCAGATTTAGTTAGCTGCCTTTGAAGAGAAGATGATAAAGCCTGAGTGGATAAAGGTAAAGTTTCCTTTTTTATGATTATACAATTACGTTCAAAATATCTACAATTATTCTACATTTTCTGCCTTGATCGAACTAATTTATTTTTCCTCATTCAGTTTACCAACATAGGTGAATCTGGAGAAGAGATTGCAGTGCTGATTTTGCCCGACAAAATTGAGTACAAAGTTCAAGAAGGTGAACAAACATCTGAGGTTCCCAATGCTGATCCTCCTACATTGGAACCCAAACAAACAGATGGAGAAGAGGACAAGGAGTCTATTGCTAAGAAGATCAGAAAATTAGAAAAAGGAATTGAGCAGTTAATACATATAAACTACAATATATCTACAAAATATCTACATTTCATAAACTGTCTACAAAATATCTACAAATTTGTAAATTCTGATATATATCTATATATAATTGCATATGTTTTTGAATGTATGTTAGGACATATTATGAAGTTAACAACTTACTATATTGTAACTTGTAGGTTGATGGAAAGCTTGAAGATTTTAGGAAAGCTGTCTTTGTAGAACTCGATAGCCTTCGAGGGTTTATAAATGAGTCTGTGCAGACTGTTTTGCAAATGATAAATAGTAGAAATGTGCAAGATGATGCAAAGGTAAGATCTGACTTTTATTTTTATAGCAAAACAATTTAGACATATGAAAAAATATATACAAACTAACATAAAATATTCAGTTTGCTGGCAGTTCAACAAAAAATAATGACCAACAAAAAGACTTGAACAATCAGCATTTTCAGTTCAATATTGGGGAACAAGTGCAGGCCAGCACCAGCAAAACAGGTATCTACAAAATACCTACAAAGTATCTACAATTTAGTGTCAGTGTATATACAACATATCTACACTTATCCCAAATTATTTACAATTTTGAGATACATATTCTACAACTTTCAAAGCCACAATTATGTAACGACCCGACTTGTCATTTTAAGAATTAGCCCCGTTCAGCATCTTAACACCCAAGAAGCTTCATAATATGCATTATGACCCGCATGTATGGTAAAGTTTGGTTTTCGTAAGATTCAGACTTAAATTTAAAGAAAAATCAAGATCTTTTTTTGAAGCTCAAATGGAAAGAGTTGACCGAAGAGTTGACTTTTGACCAAACGACCCCAAAATGGAATTTTAATGATGTCAATAGCTTCGTATGGTGATTTCGACTTAGACGTGTGTCCAAATTTCGATTTGGAAGTCCATAAGACAATTCAGCGCATTTTGGCGAAGTAAGAAAGTTGACGTGTTCAAATTATATTATTTTATATGTGGAAGAGGTCTATTACCGTGATGGATTACCAAATGGATGTGATAGCAAGTGTACGAGGCGTACTATAAGATATATTATGTCTAAAGAAAGTCCTAAGTCTAAGCAAGTTGGATAATTTCATAATAGATCTAAAGTTGCAAATGAGTACGCACAAGACCTCACTTTGGACGATCAATATATAAATAGTTATAAGGTTTCATGTTGAGAAACAACCTATCAAATGAAAGATCTTCAAGTCTAGTTTCTAACGCTTCAAAACCGTTCTGTCATTTGAACATTCCTACCAGATGTTATGACCAAATTACCAAAAGCAGCGTAGAATTTTACACTACCTCGCCGCACAATGCGCCGCCCCATGCGGCGCGGCTGTGTAAATTATCAGAGCACCTTCAATTTCGTTTCTAAACACATTTTTCATTACCACGCCGCCCTTGCGGCGCGGCTGTACAAAAACGGGTTTTTCTGACCCGACCCCTATTTTTATATATCATTTAGAGTTCATATTTTTGGTATTTTTGGTGTTTTAGAGAGAGGGAGAACGTTTTTAGAGAGAGAAAGAAGAATAAGTGTTTTGGTTCATCAAAATCTTGTCCAAACCTTGAAATTCCTCAAGTCTTCATCAAAGAGGTAAGAATTCTTTTTTCACAATTCTTCAATTTCGAAATCTAACTAGAAATGGGTAACTTAGCAAGATATTATATGGATGTTTGAGTATTAGTTATACATGCTTGTAACAATAAGGTTATGGGAAGATTGTTGAGTTCAAATAGGTAAAGATTGGGTTAAAAATGGTAGAAATCTTCAAACTTTAATTGAGGATTTGAAAGGCAATCCGATGTTGGAATTCGATAATTTTTGTATGGTTGAACTCGTATTAGAACGAGTATCCGGATTTTGTAAGTTTTTTCCGGGATTCATGATGTGGGCCCCACGGGCGATTTTGAGTTAAATTTCGGATTTTTAATGGAAAATGTAGAAATTCATATGGAAGTAATTCCTATAATTTTTATTGACTGAATCGAATTGTTTATGACTAGATTTGAGAAATTCGGGCACGAATTCGCGCGGCAAAGGCTTGTTGGAATTTTGAATTAGTTGCAAAGCGAGGTAAGTGTTTGGTCTAACCTTAGCTTGAGGGATTAGGAGTTGTGTCATAATTGTTATGTGTTATTTGTCAAGTACGATGTATAGGCATGGTGACGAGTATCTATACGTTGGTGTCAAGCATGCCCGCGAGTCTTATACTTTGATTAATGTGACTCCTATTTGACTTAACTGAAGAGTTTTGCCTCTCCTATTGTTATGTTATATTTCATAACTACTTGACTCGTGTTGATTTCCTCATTATTGACTTGTATATTGTAGGATCGTTGCTACGTGTTAGTTTTCCCGTTATTGAACTGTTTCCTTTATGCCAATATTCTTTTCTGTGGTTATTCCTTTGAGCTGGTTCCACCATTTTCTCGTGATTTACAGCCCCTGAGTTGATTTACTTGTCGTACCTTGTATTATTGTCATTTTTTGTTGTTATATGTATTGTGGTGATGTTCAATCCTTCTGCTGTGATGTAACTGTTGATTCTGTTGGTTGCGTTGTGTATTTATTTTGGGACTACGGATGTGGGATTCCGGTAGCTCCCCCTTGTTTGTTTACTTTGGGACTACGGGTTCGATTCCCGGGAGATCCCCCTGCACATTTACTTTGGGACTACAGGTTAGATTCCCGGGAGATTCCCCCAGTACTGGGTATTTACATTTGGGATTACGGATCGGGATTCCGGTAGATCCCCGCGCATTATGTGTCACGACCCCCATTCACCCTCCATGAACATGTCGTGATGGCACCTAGTTCCTACAACTAGGTAAGCCTAACAGTGCGGAGATAACAATTTAACTTGAGGAATAATCAATTAAAACCGAACATATGAAAAATAACAACTGAATATAAGGCCGCCTGGCCTATACAACTCTAAAGATATGCGGAAGTCTACAACTCAATCCCAAAACCCGAAAACTCACCTGAAACACAGGCTAATAGAATTGCCATAAGTACTCTAATCTCCAGAATATCTACATCAAAAGTATGATAGGATAACTGCTCTACAACTAGAATAAGGTAGAAGACTCTTCGGTTTGCGGACGCTGCAGATATACCTCGAAGTCTCCTTGTGTCTCCTCGCCTCAAGGATAGTGCGCCTGAGAAGAGGTACCTGGATCTGCACATGAAAAACATGCGCAGGAAGGGCATGAGTACACCACAGCGGTACTCAGTAAGTGCCAAGCCTAACCTCGGTTGGGTAGTGACGAGGAAGGTCAGGGCCCTACTGAGGTAAAATATAATATTAATTAACAGTATGAAAATCTGACAGAAATGATGAGTACAGCAGTGAAATAAGACAGGCTAACGAAATAATAACAACTACACAAAGAACAAAATGGACACAGAATGACTACAGCTCAATACCAAGAATAACAATGAGGGTCTCCCAGGATACCGTCCTGTAGCCCTTCCTCAACTGTCCAGTGGATCTCCCGGGATACCGTCCCGTAGTCCAACTCATGTGCCAAACCGAAGGATCTCCCGGGATACCGTCCCGTAGAACAACTATCAATATGCAGGGGGGGATCTATCGGGAATCTAACCCACAGTCCCAAAGTAAAAATGCAGGGGGATCTACCGGGAATCGAACCCGTAGTCCCAAAGTAAACAAACAGGGGAGGGGGGAGCTACCGGAATCCCACATCCGTAGTCCCAATGTAAATGCGCAACCACAGCCAGAAATATACCAAGGAATGAAGTACGAAATACAACGCAGATAGAACTAGCCTAGCATGCTTCACGTAGAACAGTCAAAACAACTCAAGCAATTAGGCAATCAAGTCAACTAAACATGTTTTTTCTAATCTAGCACAAGTTATAATTTCAAGTAGAATAAGGCAAGTAAGAAAGAAACCAATCTTAATAACTTAAGTAAAACCGGATTTTTCCATCAATCGGCTCAAGTACGCGCCCGTCACCTCACGTACAAGGCACTCAAATATCAAGTAACAATCCTAAGGGGAAAAGTCCCCCACATAAGGTTAGACAAGCCACTTACCTCGAATTGGCACCAAAATCAACTCGAAATCACAGTTTTGCCACGAGTATCCGACTCCAAATGGCCCAAATCTATTCAATTCAATTACATATCGTAAGTAATATTGCAAACAACTGATTCCACTATTAAATTTAAAGCAAAGGCGCGAAAATAGGTAAAATGACCAAAATGCCCCTCAGGCCAACGTCTCAGAATCGAATAATTTTCACATTTTCAGAACCCTCGTACTCTCACGAGTCTAACCATATAAATATCTCCCAAATCGGAGGTCAAATGCCCACTCAAAATCCAAAAGTTAGGTCTAAGAAGTTTTCCCCCAAACTATCCAATTTTTGACCCTAAATTCGAAATCTAATGATGGATTTAACTAGAAAATGATGAAATATAGCTAGGAGGGATCAAAGAAACATTACCCAATGGTCTTCTCTTCAAAACCCTCTGAAAATCGCCCTCTCCCGAGCTCTCAATTGATTTTTGTAACTTATGAACTCAAACCCTCGAAATTTCTATTTCTGCCCAGGGATATCCGCTTCTGCGGACAAGGGACCGCTTCTGCAGTCCCGCTTTTGCGAAAATCAAGCCGCTTCTGCGGTTTTCACTAAAAAGAACAGGGCCGCATCTGCGATAGCTGGGCCGCTTCTGCGGCTCCGCTTCTGCGATGCCTAAGCCGCTTCTGCGGCTCCGCTTTTGCGGAAATGGCACCGCTTTTGCGGTTTCTGAGGAAAAGGAGACAAGCCGCTTCTGCGGCCACACATCCGCTTCTGCGGCGCCGCATCTGCGGTTCCCAAGCCGCAGATGCGAAAATACCAGAAGAAGGACATTCAGCTGCTGCAGTAACTTCAAAATTTATCCGTTAACCACCTGAAATCATCCCGAGGCCCCCGGAACCTCAACCAAAAGCACCAATACCACCTAATACCTTATTCAAACTTGTATCAATCTTAAAAACACCTAAAACAACGCTGGAAACCCGAATTAATCAATGATTCAAGCCTAATAACTTCAAATTCCAACAAAACACGCTTTCAATCAAAAACCTACCCGAACCTCGTCCGAATGACCTGAAATTTTGCACACACATCCCAAATGACATGACGGAACTGCTGTAACTTCCGGAATTCCAATCCGACCCTCGGATCAAAATCTCACTATCTGACCAGAAACTTACAAAATTCAAACTTCGGCATTTCAAGCCTAAATGAGCTACGGACTTCCAAAATACATTCCGAACACGCTCCCAACCCCGAAATCACCTAATGGAGCTAACGGAACCATCGGATTTCCATTCCGAGGTCGTCTTCACACTGTTCCGACAACGGACCACTTTTCAACACATAAGCTCTCATTTAGGGACTAAGTGTCCCAAAGCTCTCCGAAACTCAACACCGAACGTCCCGGCAAACCAAAATAGCAAAAATGAACTTAGGGGAAGCAGTTAATGGGGGATCGGGGCGTAAATTCTTAAGACGACCGACCGGGTCGTCACATCCTCCTACACTTAAACATTCGTTCATCCTCGTACGAGCATAGAGAACACACCTGAAGTAGTGAAAAGATGAAGGTAACTGCTGCGCATATCCTGCTCGGTCTCCCAAGTCGCCTCCTCGGCCGGCTGACCCCGCCACTGAACCTTCACTGAAGCTATGTTCTTTGACCTCAACTTCCTGATCTGCCTGTCCAATATAGCCACTGGCTCCTCAACATAGGATAGATCCTTGTCCAACTGGAGTGAACTAAAATCCAACACGTGCGACGGATCACCGTGATACCTCCGGAGGATCGAAACATGAAATACCGGATGAACTCCGGCCAAACTGGGAGGTAAAGCAAGCTCGTAAGCAACCTCCCCAACTCGCCTCAAGATCTCAAAAGGGCCAATAAATCTCGGACTCAACTTTCCTTTCTTCCCAAACCTCATAACGCCTTTCATAGGCAAGACTCGAAGCAGAACCCGCTCACCAACCATATATGAAACATCACGAACCTTTCTGTCCGCGTAACTCTTCTGTCTGGACTGGGCTGTACGGACTCTATCCTGAATCGTCTTAACCTTCTCCAATGCATCCTGCACTAACTCTGTGCCCAATAGCCTGGCCTCACCCGGCTCAAACCAACCCACCGGGGATCTACACCTCCTGCCATATAAAGCCTCATACGGCGCCATCTGAATGCTGGACTGATAACTATTGTTGTAAGCAAACTCCGCCAGTGGCAAGAAATGATCCCAAGACCCTCCAAACTCAATCACACACGCACAGAGCATATCCTCAAGAATCTGAATAGTGCGCTCGGACTGTCCGTCCATCTGGGGGTGAAATGCTGTGCTCAACTCCACCCGAGTACCTGACTCCTGCTGCACGGCTCTCCAGAATCGCGATGTAAACTAAGTACCTCTGTCCGAAATGATAGAAACTGGAATACCATGCAGACGGACGATCTCCCGGATATAAATCTCCGCCAACCGCTCCGATGAATAAGTGGTACACACAGGAATAAAATGAGCGGACTTGGTCAGTGGAATCAAACTTTTTCAAGGTCCGTGGAAGTCCAGATACAAAATCCATGATGATGCGCTCCCATTTCCACTCCGGAATCTCTATCTGCTGGAGCAACCCACCCGGGCGCTGGTGCTCATACTTCACCCGCTGGCAGTTGAGGCATCTAGACACATAGCCAACTATATCTTTCTTCATCCGCCTCCACCAGTAGTGCTGCCTCAGGTCCTAATACATCTTCGCGGCACCCGGATGGATGGAATACCGCGAACTATGGGCCTCTGCTAGAATCATCTCTCGGAGACCATCAACATTGGGCACACAAATCCGGCCTTGCATCCT
>NW_017675858.1:15470-27774 GCF_001879085.1 Nicotiana attenuata | reverse complement strand
ACCTTAACTATATTTGGTAATAATATGAGAATAAATAGTATCACAAATGATAATCTTGGAAATAATTATTGGATTTTTTGATTGTAAAATGGCCAATAATTGATCTTAAAATCTTTAAAAATTGAGAAAAATACTAAAACACTTGGGTATGCTTATATATGCATATATATATGTTATTTTGAAAGTATTTTGTATATAAAAAATACATAGGGAAAAATTGGGTATCAACAGCTGCCCCTCTTTACCCGGGAAGGATGAAAGAGTTGTCGGGTAAAGATATGATGGCCAATTTTTACCGAACGAAACGGTTTGAAGAGTTTTGACCGAGACCTGGTTCCTGAGCCGCCTACATATCCTTGGTCTTATAGGAATCAGGCCATATGTAGTTCGGGACCCATCGGCGGAACACGCCGATGAAGATTTTTTCAAGAACGGACGAGATATTCGGGTTGGGAAGGACGGTCAAAGTCTAGTAAGCTGCGGGAACTGGAGCGGGATCGCTCCTGCTGAGATGGCCGTTACTAGCCGGTTTTCCTGCAAATAAACAATACAAGCGCATATATTGTGCATAAATTTAAACGTGATGCAAGCTCCCGTTGGACCATGAATGTTGTCTTTGGATGGTTAGGATGACGTCCTCAGACCATGATGTTTTGGGCCATGAAACATATAATAAAGGATTCACAGGCTATGAAATGATGTTCTCGGGCTATGAGAATGACGCCTCCGAACCATGATGCCTTTGAATAATGCTATGCAGAGAGAAAGTGGGGTCCTCAGGCCATGGCATGGCGTTCTCGGGCTATGAAAATGGTACCTCTGAACAATGATGCCTTTACACAATTTGGCGATCTTTCAGCCCATGAAATTCATCAGGTGGCGATCTTTCAGCCGATGCAAGGCGTAAATAAAAGGTGGCGGTATTTCAGCCGATGCAGGATTTAAATGGAGTGGCGATATTTCAGTCATGCAAAAAATGTAAATAAAATGGCGCTTTTTCAGCCGATGCAAGATTTAAATGAGGTGGCGATATTTCAGCCATGCAGAAAATATAGATAAAATGACGATCTTTCAGCCAATGCAGGATTTAAGTGGAGTGGCGATATTTCAGCCATGAAAAAATGTAAATAAAATGGCGATCTTTCAGCCAATGCAAGATTTAAATGAGGTGGCGATATTTCAGCCGTGCAAATGGAGACAGAGCTTTGTCTCGGAAGGCAGAATAGTAGCCTTATGCAATGCAGAAAATGCAAATGGAGGCAGAGCTTAACCTCAGAAGGTAGAATAGTAGCCTTATGCAATAATGGAGACAGAGCTTAGTCTCGGAAGGCAGAATAGTAGCCTTATGCAATGCAAAAAATGCAAACGGAGGTAGAGCTTAACCTCGGAAGGCAGAATAGTAGCCTTATGCAATAATGGAGACAGAGCTTAGTCTCGGAAGGCAGAATAGTAGCCTTATGCAGAGGATGAGAGACGAATAGTAATAAAGACTTCTTAGCTGATAGCTGGTTGCTGATTGTGGCTGCTGGGGATATTGTATGCGGATAGCGGTTGTGAAGCGTTAATTTCGAGAGTTGTATTCCTGAAAATTATAAATATATTCGACGATTTGTGACTTGGGTGCCTGCATCCAAAGAAAAATTGTGAGTTTTGTAAAAGGGGAAAGGTTAGTTCGTGTTCCTGCTGACTTCGCTTGATCGGCTCGGCTCTGCTTTTTGGTGATACTGCAGGTACCCTTGTGATACGCTCAAATTACACTTTTATAATTTGTGTAAGGCGATCGATGTCAAATATAATAACCCAACAAGGTTGGGGTCGAATCCCACAGGGAATAGGTGTGAAAAGGTTACTAGAATAGTGTGTTGCCCGACTAAAGTCATAATTCTATCCAGTTAATGGTAACAAGAGTGTGGATTAATAGTGACAAGAGTATGAATTGAGTTTGTTTTGAAGAAATAACTAATTGGAATATTGAAGACGTACTTAATAGGATGAAAGAAACCAAGGTTGTGTCCCTTTAATAAAATGTAATGCTATCGGTGTTAATATGATATATTTCTAATGGTCGGTCCTTTTGATATGCAAATGATGCCTAAGCGACTACCCAATATTTTCCAATAGTTGGATAGTATTTCCTCTTTATAATTTTCCCAAATGTAAAAGAGTTGCAATTAATAACAATCAATATATGCCAAATAAAACCCACTTATCCCTAAGCGATTTTATTAAACAAGGTTTAAAGCCTTGAGTCTTTGATATTTACTTCTACCAAATTCTAACGCACTTTCCCAAGCAAAGTAGAATGTAATGGCACTTGTTAATGTTTGCAACCACCAACAATAAATGAAGCATGAGAAATAAATAAATATCAACCAACCATATATATATATATTCAATGTTGAACACCCATTGACATAACACCCATTTAGGGTCCATAACCTTAGTATTTAAAGTTAGCTACTCATGCTACAATACAAAATCCAAAGAGTATTTAATGTCATAAAAGCTTACAAAGTAGAGAATCTTCACCCAAAAGCTTCCAAAAGTGAGGAGTATTAATGTCTTGGAATGTAGTGCAAAGACTAGACAAGATGAGCCCACAAAGACATCATAAAACTATTTATAGTGGACTCAAAATTGGGACAGAAAACGGACAAAAATGCCCTTTCAGGTCTGATATGCGACCGCATTCTTGTCACAGAGCACGTATGCGGTCCGCATCTTGAACATCCTCATCGCAGACTGGAACCCTGGTTTACAGGTCTTCTTCGCATTCCAATTATGCGGATCGCATTTCAGAAATGCGATCGCATTTTGCATCGCATTTTCGTCATTCAGTGACCTTCATGGTTGGTTTGCGGTTCACTTTACGGCTCGCATGTTGATTCTGCGGTCGCATAATGGACCGCATTCTTGACTTGAAATTTAGCCCAGATCTCTGCTTCTGTCTGCGATTTGACGTGCATTCTGCGGCTCGCATGTCTGATCTGCGATCGCATAGTGTGTCGCAGACCNCTAGAAATCACATGGCCTAAGAATGCCACAGAACTCAGCCAAAACTCACATTTTGAGAACTTTGCATATAACTTTTCTCCCTCAAGGCTGAAGCACGGTCCTCAGGTGCTGCTCATGATCTTCCCGACTCCGGGAATACACCAGAATATCATCAATAAAAACAATCACGAACGAGTCAAGATATGGCCTGAACACACTGTGCATCAAATGCATGAAAGCTGCAGGGGCATTGGTCAGCCCAAATGACATGACAAGGAACTCGTAATGGCCATATCGAGTCCTGAAGGCAGTCTTCGGGATATCCGGCTCCCAAATCTTCAACTGATGGTAACCTGAGCGCAAGTCAATCTTAGAAAACACCTGTACGCCCTGAAGCTGGTCAAACAAATCATCTATACGAGGCAAGGGATAACGGTTCTTCACCGTAACCTTGTTCAACTGGCGGTAGTCAATACACATGCGCATAGAACCATCCTTTTTCTTAACAAACAAAACAGGAGCACCCCACGGTGAAACACTGGGTCGAATAAAACCCTTACCAAGCAATTCCTGCAACTAATCCTTCAACTCCTTTAACTCAGGAGGAGCCATACGATACGGAGGAATGGAAATGGGCTTAGTGCCCGGCAACAGATCAATGCCAAAATCAATGTCTCTATCAGGCGGCATGCCCGGAAGATCAGCTGGAAATACATCGGGATAACCCCGTACCACTGGCACAGAATCAGCAGAAGGGGTATCAACACTAACATCTCTCACGTAAGCCAAATACGCGGCACACCCCTTCTCAACCATGCGCTGAGCTTTAAGAAAAGAGATAACTCTACTGGGAGTGTGATCTAAAGTACCACTCCACTCAACACGCGGGATACCTGGCATAGCTAGCGTCACGGTCTTGGCGTGACAATCAAGGATAGCAAAATAGGGCGACAACCAGTCCATGCCTAGAATAATGTCAAAATCCACCATACCGAGTAATAATAAGTCTGCTCTGGTCTCAAAACCACGAATAGTAACCAAACATGACCGATAAACGCGGTCCACAACAAAAGAGTCTCCCACAGGAGTAGAAACATAAATGGGGGCACTCAAAGAATCCCGACGCACACCCAAATGAGGAGCAAAGTAAGAAGACACATAAGAGTAAGTAGAGCCCGGATCGAATAAAACCGATGCCTCTCTGTGACAAACCAGAATAATACCTGTAATGACGGAGTCGGAGGCAACTGATACGCTCAAATTACACTTTTATAATTTGTGTAAGGCGGTCGATGTCAAATATAATAACCCAACAAGGTTGGGGTCGAATCCCACAGGGAATAGGTGTGAAAAGGTTACTAGAATAGTGTGTTGCCCGACTAAAGTCGTAATTCTATCCAGTTAATGGTAACAAGAGTGAGGATTAATAGTGGCAAGAGTATGAATTGAGTTTGTTTTGAAGAAATAACTAATTGGAATATTGAAGACGTATTTAATAGGATTAAAGAAACCAAGGTTGTGTCCCCTCTAATGAAATGTAATGCTATCGGTGTTAATATGATATATTTCTAATGGTCGGTCCTTTTGATATGAAAATGATGCCTAGGCGACTACCAAATATTTCCCAATAGTTGGATAGTATTTCCTCTTTATAATTTTCCCAAATGTAAAAGAGTTGCAATTAATAAACATCAATATATGTCAAATAAAACCCACTTATCCCTAAGCAATTTTATTAAACAAGGTTTAAAGCCTTGAGTCTTTGATATTTACTTCTACCAAATTCTAACCCACTTTCCCAAGCAAAGTAGAATGTAATGGCACTTGTTAATATTTGCAACCACCAACAATAAATGAAGCACGAGAAATAAATAAATATCAACCAACCATTACATATATATTCAATGTTGAACACCCATTGACATAACACCCATTTAGGGTCCACAACCTTAGTATTTAAAGTTAGCTACTCATGCTACAAGACAAAATCCAAAGAGTATTTATTGTCATAAAAGCTTACAAAGTAGAGAATCTTCACCCAAAAGCTTCCAAAAGTGAGGAGTATTGATGTCTTGGAATATAGTGCAAAGACTAGACAAGATGAGCCCACAAAGACATCATAAAACTATTTATAGTGGACTCAAAATCGGGACAGAAAACGGACAAAAATGCCCTTTCAGGTCTGATATGCGACCGCATTCTTGTCGCAGAGCACGTATGCGGTCCGCATCTTGAACATCCTCATCGCAGACTGGAACCCTAGTTTACAGGTCTTCTTCGCATTCCAATTATGCGGATCGCATTTCAGAAATGCGATCGCATTTTGCATCGCATTTTCGTCATTCAGTGACCTTCATGGTTGGTTTGCGGTTCACTCTGCGGCTCGCATGTTGATTCTGCGGTCGCATAATGGACCGCATTCTTGACTTGAAATTTAGCCCAGATCTCTGCTTCTGTCTGCGATTTGACGTGCATTCTGCGGCTCGCATGTCTGATCTGCGATCGCATAGTGTGTCGCAGACCAGCTTTTTTGCTACATTTTGCCCTTTTCTTGTCTTTTTTTCTTCCATTTCCATGTTCTTGGGTTTTCAGTCCTTATGTACTGTAGAAACAACAAACTACATAAGTAACGGAGATAATTGCATTAAAACAAGCTAAAATCTAAGCAATTAGTATTGAAATGTGCCGAAATTCTCCGGCACATCAACACCCCCAACTTAAACTCTTGCTTGTCCTCAGGTAACTAAAACAAACTTAGCCTATTCTAGACTTTATTTACAAAACATGAAACGATAATGACTACGGGTGGTGTTCATTGCTAGTACTTCAAGCATGCATCTACAATTGTTTTACCCTTCCTGAACTGATAGTATATACAAGGAAAACTAATCAACTTGTGAACCTTGAGCCTCAGATATTGCGACAAAATGTTACCCTCAGCTGAGTGCAATTGCATTTGACTCAAAAGCTCAACTTTTGTTTAACTCCACAGTTCGTGTACCCTCACTAGAAAGAAGGTCCCAAAATCACAATATTTACAAGGACAACAAAAAGGGATAGTTTACAAATACACTCACTCTCAGAAAGAATTTCAAGTGTTACAACATTTCATACCATAAGCTTGCCCTTATTTTAATTCACCGCTTATTCAAGAGTGTTCGATTGGAGGTCCCATAAGGACTTTTTTAGCTTGTAATGTAGGTTTAGGGAAGGGTTGGATAAACATTTGGGTACAAGTGACTTCACCCTCCTTGAACACTACTCACATTTTCATTCTTATGCACTTTGNACTCAGCTGTGCCTTCACTCCAACCTGGGACGTATAATTTATCAATGGCCTTGATGGTGCAGAAGACAGTTTTCCCCCGAACAAGCACTTCATCAGTGAAAATTCTGTTGCGTTTATGGTGCTTGGTCTTGGAGGCCCCATACGATGCGTAAAACTCTCGAACAAGGGATTCATTAAACTCAGCAGGTGGCTCAGTGAAGGACTCCCATCTTCTCTTCTTTATGTTCTCCAAGATATGGGGATACTTTTCTTTCAACCCATTCAGGCTCAATTGCTTCTCGGGCAGGAGTTTTCGCTTGACGAGCCCTTCTCTATACTTTTGCCTGGATCCCTCTACCCCCAGCAGAGCTGGTAGTCATCTTCTTGTTTCCTTCTTGCGTCAGCCACTAGGTCAACCTCAGGCAAGAGCACCTCCTCATCAGACTGGGAGGGGCTTGGTTCATCAGACTCCGTCCTTGATCGCTTTGCTTTTGGCTTGGGACGACTGGAGGATGGCCTTGTTAGGGCATGCTTTTGTTTGGGAGCCATATCTGCACAAGGATGAAATGTGAGTGACAACTGAAGCACAGTGGAAGAAAACACAAAAGAATTAAAAGAAAAAGCTCAAAATGCGGTGTGCTCTGCGGTCGCAAAACCACAATGCGGACCGCAGAGTCATCGCAAAACTGATGGCCTCAAAGTGGGTTCAATCTGCGGTGAATTATGCGGTCGCATAACCACTACGCAGACCGCATAACCATCACAGAATGGACTTGCCCAAAACATGTATCACCAAATGCGATCGCATATCTCACCGCAAAGTAGAGAATGCGATCGCAGAATGGTCACAAAATGCAAGGCTCACAAACTGGGTTTTCTGTTTAAGTCTGCGGTAGGTTTGCGGACCGCATGTCAATTATGCGACCGCAGAGCCACCGCATTTCACCATCCCCAACAGCAAGGTTGGGTTTCAATTGTGCGGTCAAAAATGCGGACTGCATTGCAATTATGTGACCGCATAACGACCGCATGTCACCATCGTCCTCAGAGGACCTAGGGTTTGATTTTGCGGCCAAAATGCGGACCGCATTTCCAAAAATGCGGACCGCAGATGCCGTCTTCTACACAAGTTACCCTAGCTTATAACAATGGCGATCCTATTTTGTTCTACCCCTTACCCCCAAATCATGCTCAACCCAAGGTTTACTACGTTACAGGGAAGCAACCACACAAACATCTACACATTTTTGCACATGATTAAACCGAAGGAAAAAACTCTGAAACTACAATGCAAAATAATAAAAAAAATAAAAATAAAATGAGGGAGAAACGGGTGCATACCAGTAAAGTTTGATGGTTGGGACACTGAGTGTGACAATTGGAGTCCTTTGGTTGCAAACAAACTGAGCTTGAATCTCAATGACTGTTCGTGTTCTTCCCCCTTTTTCTCTTTTTTTTTCTTCGTTTTGTATTTCTGTATTCTCTTTTATTCTCTTTCACTTCCCTTTTTTTTGTTTTGTTTTGTTTTAAGTGAGTGAGAGACGAGAGAGATATGCGATGTACCTTGTCAATTCTGCGAAGGAAGGGACACCGCATAACACGCAATGCGACCGCATATGTGTTATGCGGTGGAGTTAATGACCAAGCTGAGAGGAGGCAAATGCGGTGCAAATTGCGGTCGCATAAGTGAAATGCAGGCTGCATAATGCACCACCTCACCGCATTTCCGAGCGCCATTTTAACCAAACTCTCTGTTTAGGTTTGCGGTCAGAATGCGGTCCGCATTGTGATAATGCAACCGCATCTGTGCAGCAGACATCACCTGGTGGTTTTTCTTCCCTTTTTATGCATCCCTACCAAGTGTTGAGATCTTTTGAACCCCCTGCACTCTAACACACTTCAAATTGCTTAACTAAATCTATCTAACAAAATAAAAAAATGAAAAGTTCAAAAAACAAAAGCGTGTTACCACACATGGGTTGCCTCCCATGAAGTGCTTGATTTAACGTCGCGGCACGACGAAGTCGATGTTCCTTTGACTTCACTCAATGGTCGGGCATGGACCATCTTTGAGAGCCAGCTGCTCCACTAAATGTTTTTCTCCATCAGTGCCCAAATAATGCTTGATGCGTTGGCCATTTACCTTGTATGTCCGGGACCTATCTGTTGATTCTAATTCCACCGCTCCATAAGGAGAGACATTGACCACTTTGAATGGACCGGACCATTTTGATTTGAGCTTGCATGGAAACAATTTGAGCCTTGAGTTAAAGAGCAAGACCAAATCACCCGTCTTGAACTCTCTTTTCAAGATCTTCTTGTCATGGACAAACTTCATCCGTTCTTTGTACACAGCTGCACTTTCATAAGCATGGAACCGGAATTCCTCCATTTTATTGAGTTGTGTTAACCTCAAATTTGCAGCTTCAGCCCAGTCTAAGTTCAGCCTTTTCAATGCCCACATCGCTTTGTGTTCCAACTCCACGGGTAGATGACATGCTTTACCAAAGACTAACCGATAAGGAGAAGTACCAATACGAGTCTTGTATGCCGTGCGGTATGCCCACAGTGCATCATCTAGCTTCCTTGACCAGTCGGTCCTATTAGCGTTAACCGTTTTTGCTAGAATGCTCTTAATCTCCCGGTTTCCAACCTCAACTTGACCACTTGACTGCGGATGATAAGGTGTGACCACCTTGTGCTTAACGCCATACTTCTCAAGTAACCCCGAGAAAGCCTTGTTACAGAAATGAGATCCACCGTCACTAAGAATGGCTCTAGGAGTGCCAAACCGAGTGAATATGTTTTTCTTCAAGAAGGCGGTCACACTCCTTGCCTCATTGTTTGGTAAGGCAACTGCTTCAACCCATTTGGACACATAGTCCACAGCTACCAAGATATATTTCATCTCGCAAGAGCTTACAAAGGGACCCATAAAGTCGATGCCCCATATGTCGAAGATCTCTATCTCCATCACAAAGTGCATTGGCATTTCATGCCTCTTGGAGATTGAACCTTGTCGTTGACATTGGTCGCAAGCCTTGACCATTTGATTGGCATCATGATAGATGGAAGGCCAATAATAACCGCATTCAAGAACCTTGGCCGCCGTTCGATTTCCCCCATGATGACCCCCAACCGGCGAGTCATGGCATGCTTTTAGAATAGGCATAACTTCTTCTTCGGGACATCATCTCCAAAATTTGGTACGCTCAAATTACACTTTTATAATTTGTGTAAGGCGGTCAATGTCAAATATAATAACCCAACAAGGTTGGGGTCGAATCCCACAGGGAATAGGTGTGAAAAGGTTACTAGAATAGTGTGTTGCCCGACTAAAGTCGTAATTCTATCCAGTTAATGGTAACAAGAGTGAGGATTAATAGTGGCAAGAGTATGAATTGAGTTTGTTTTGAAGAAATAACTAATTGGAATATTGAAGACGTATAGTTGTGTCCCCTCTAATGAAATGTAATGCTATCGGTGTTAATATGATATATTTCTAATGGTCGGTCCTTTTGATATGCAAATGATGCCTAGGCGACTACCCAATATTTCCCAATAGTTGGATAGTATTTCCTCTTTATAATTTTCCCAAATGTAAAAGAGTTGCAATTAATAAACATCAATATATGTCAAATAAAACCCACTTATCCCTAAGCGATTTTATTAAACAAGTTTTAAAGCCTTGAGTCTTTGATATTTACTTCTACCAAATTCTAACCCACTTTCCCAAGCAAAGTAGAATGTAATGGCACTTGTTAATGTTTGCAACCACCAACAATAAATGAAGCATGAGAAATAAATAAATATCAACCAACCATTATATATATATTCAGTGTTGAACACCCATTGGCATAACACCCATTTAGGGTCCACAACCTTAGTATTTAAAGTTAGCTACTCATGCTACAAGACAAAATCCAAAGAGTATTTATTGTCATAAAAGCTTACAAAGTAGAGAATCTTCACCCAAAAGCTTCCAAAAGTGAGGAGTATTAATGTCTTGGAATGTAGTGCAAAGACTAGACAAGATGAGCCCACAAAGACATCATAAAACTATTTGTAGTGGACTCAAAATCGGGACAGAAAATGGACAAAAATGCCCTTTCAGGTCTGATATGCGACCGCATTCTTGTCGCAGAGCACGTATGCGGTCCGCATCTTGAACATCCTCATCGCAGACTGGAACCCTAGTTTACAGGTCTTCTTCGCATTCCAATTATGCGGATCACATTTCAGTATGGCTCTTCCCAATAATATTTCCGACAATCTCTCAAGAACTTCTTCTTTTGATAAGACTCCAACCCCTCCGGGATAAGGTCACTCACCAAATAATTAGCAATGTCGGCATACCATGGAGCAAAAGTGCTAGATAGTGCCAAGATGTGTTCATCCGGGAATGCATCATTGATTTCAAGATCTTCCTTTGGTCTCCCTGCTTCCTCAAGCCTTGATAAGTGATCCGCCACTTGATTTTGAGTTCCCTTGCGATCCTTGACCTCGAAGTCAAACTCTTGCAACAATAAAACCCATCGAATCAACCGCAGCTTTGCATCCTTCTTTGCCATAAGATAGCGAAGAGCAGCGTGATCCGTGTACACTACCACCTTGGATCCCAACAAATAAGCCCGGAACTTCTCAAAGGCATAGACAATAGCAAGAAGCTCTTGCTCAGTCACCGTGTAATTCATTTGCGCCCCATTGAGTGTCTTGCTTGCATAATATACCGGATGGAGAACCCTGTTGTGACGTTGACCAAGCATTGCTCCAATAGCTACACCACTAGCGTCACACATGAGTTCGAAAGGAAAAGACCAATCGGGTGTGACAATAATAGGTGCCGTGGTGAGCCTTAGATTCAATTCCTCAAAAGCTTTGAGGCATTTTTCATCAAACACAAATTTGGCGTCTTTCTCAAGGAGCTTGCACATAGGATTTGCAATTTTGGAAAAATCCTTGATGAACCGCCTATAAAATCCGGCATGCCCTAAGAAACTTCAGACACCTTTTACTGAAGTGGGTGGAGGAAGCTTGGAAATAATCTCGATCTTAGCCCGGTCAACCTCAATGCCATGCTTTGAAATTTTATGCCCCAATACGATGCCTTCCTCCACCATGAAGTGGCATTTCTCCCAATTTAACACAAGGTTGGTTTCCTCACATCTCTTAAGCACTTGTCTAAGATTGATTAGACAATGCTCAAAAGAGTCACCTACTACCAAGAAGTCGTCCATGAAGACCTCTAGAAAGTCCTCCACCATGTCGGAGAAAATGGACATCATGCACCTTTGAAAAGTAGCTGGAGCATTGCACAAACCGAACGGCATCCGACTAAAGGCAAAAGTTCCATAGGGACAAGTGAATGTTGTTTTCTCTTGATCCTCCAATGCGATGTTGATTTGGCTGTAGCCGGAATACCCGTCAAGGAAACAATAGAATGACCTTCTCGCTAGCCGATCAAGCATTTGATCAATAAAAGGCATAGGGAAATGGTCTTTTCATGTTGCACTATTGAGCTTCCGGTAATCCATGCACACCCTCCAACCGGTCACCGTTCTTGTTGGGATGAGCTCATTTTTATCATTTTCAATTACGGTCATGCCTTCCTTTTTCGGTACACATTGCACCGGGCTCACCCAAGAACTATCGGCAATAGGGTAGACCACCCTGGCATCCAACCACTTGATGATTTCTTTTTTACCACCTCTTGCATTGATGGGTTCAACCGTCGTTGATGCTCCACACTTGGCTTCGTGTCACTCTCCAATTGGATCTTGTGTTCACAAATTCCCGCGGGAATCCCTCGGATGTCCGCAATTGTCCATCCAATGGCTTGCCTATGCTCCTTCAAGACTTCCAGTAATTGCTCTACTTGCACATCATTTAACAAAGACGAAACGATTACGGGTAAAGTATCATTAGAGCCAAGAAATTTATACCTAGGTGCGGGGGGATGACTTGAGCTCTAGTTGTGGTGGCTCAATGATTGATGGCTTGGTGGGAGGTGTGGCCCTATTCTCCAAGTCAAGAGAAAGCTTT
>NW_017675858.1:12222-15053 GCF_001879085.1 Nicotiana attenuata | reverse complement strand
AGAAGAATTAAAAGGAAAAGCTCAAAATGCGGTGTGCTCTGCGATCGCAAAACCACAATGCGGACCGCAGAGTCATCGCAAAACTGATGGCCTCTAAGTGGGTTCAATCTGCGGTGGATTATGCGGTCGCATAACCACTATGCAGACCACATAACCATCACAGACTGGACTTGCCCAAAACAGGTATCACCAAATGCGATCGCATATCTCATCGCAAAGTAGAGAATGCGATCGCAGAATGGTCACAAAATGCAAGGCTCACAAACTGGGTTTTCTGTTTAAGTCTGCGGTAGGTTTGCGGACCGCATGTCAATTATGCGACCGCAGAGCCACCGCATTTCACCATCCCCAACAGCAAGGCTGGGTTTCCATTGTGCGGTCAAAATGCGGACCACATTGCAATTATGCGACCGCATAACGACCGCATGTCACCATCGTCCTCAGAGAACCTAGGGTTTGATTTTGCGGCCAAAATGCGGACCGCATTTCCAAAATGCGGACCGCAAATGCCGTCTTCTACACAGGTTACCCTAGCGTACAACAAAGGCGATGATATTTGTTCTACCCCTTACCCCCAAATCATGCTCAACCCAAGGTTAACTACGTTACAAGGAAGCAACCACACAAACATCTACACATGATTAAACTGAAGAAAAACTCTGAAACTACAATGCAAAATAATAAAAAAAATAAAAATGAAATGAGGGAGAAACGGGTGCATACCAGTAAAGTTTGATGGTTGGGACACTGAGTGTGACAATTGGAGTCCTTTGGTTGCAAACAAATTGAGCGTGAATCTCAATGACTGTTCGTGTTCTTCCCCCTTTTTCTCTTTTTTTTCTCGTTTTGTATTTCTGTATTCTCCCCCTTTTTTTGTTTTGTTTTGTTTTAAGTGAGTGAGAGACGAGAGAGATATGCGACGTACCTTGTCAATTCTGCGAAGGAAGGGACACCGCATAACACGTAATGCGACCGCATATGTGTTATACGGTGGAGTTAAAGACCAAGCTGAGAGGAGGCAAATGCGGTGCAAATTGCGGTCGCATTAGTAAAACGCGGACCGCATAATGCACGTCCTCACCGCATTTCCGACCACCATTTTAACCAAACTCTCTGTTTAGGTTTGCGGTCAGAATGCGGGCCGCATTGTGATAATGCGACCGCATCTGTGCAACAGACATCACCTGGTGTTTTTTCTTCCCTTTTTATGCATCCCTACCAAGTGTTGAGATCTTTTGAACCCCCTGCACTCTAACACACTTCAAATTGCTCAACTAAATCTATCTAACAAAATAAAAAAATGAAAAGTTCAAAGAACAAAAGCATGTTACCACACATGGGTTGCCTCCCATGAAGCGCTTGATTTAACGTCGCGGCATGACAAAGTCGATGTTCCTTTTATTTCACTCAATGGTCGGGCATGGACCATCTTTGAGAGCCAGCTGCTCCACCAAATGTTTTTCTCCATCAGTGCCCAAATAATGCTTGATGCGTTGGCAATTTACCTTGGATGTCCGGGACCCATCTATTGATTCTAATTCCACCGCTCCATAAGGAGAGACATTGACCACTTTGAATGGACCGGGCCATTTTGATTTGAGCTTGCCCGAAAACAATTTGAGCCTTGAGTTATAGAGAAAGACCAAATCACCCGTCTTGAACTCTCTTTTCAAGATCTTCTTGTCATGGACAAACTTTATCCGTTCTTTGTACACAACTGCACTTTCATAAGCATGGAACCGGAATTCCTCCATTTCATTGAGTTGTGTTAACCTCAAATTTGCAGCTTCAGCCCAGTCTAAGTTCAGCCTTTTCAATGCCCACATCGCTTTGTGTTACAACTCCACGGGTAGATGACATGCTTTACCACAGACTAACCAATAAGGAGAAGTACCAATAGGAGTCTTGTATGCCGTTCGGTATGCCCACAGTGCATCATCTAGCTTCCTTGACCAGTCGGTCCTATTAGCGTTAACAGTTTTTGCTAGAATGCTCTTGATCTCCCGGTTGGAAACCTCAACTTGACCACTTGACTGCGGATGAAAGGTGTGGCCACCTTGTGCTTAACGCCATACTTCTCAAGTAACCCCGAGAAAGCCTTGTTACAGAAATGAGTTCCACCGTCACTAAGAATGACTCTAGGAGTGCCAAACCGAGTGAATATGTTTTTCTTCAAGAAGGCGGTCACACTCCTTGCCTCATTGTTTTGTAAGGCAACTGCTTCAACCTATTTGGACACATAGTCCACAACTACCAAGATATATTTCATCCCGCAAGAGCTTACAAAGGGACCCATAAAGTCGATGCCCCATACGTCGAAGATCTCTATCTCCATCACAAAGTGCATTGGCATTTCATGCCTCTTGGAGGTTGAACCTTGTCGTTGACATTGGTCGCAAGCCTTGACCATTTGATTGGAATCATGATAGATGGAAGGCCAATAATAACCGCATTCAAGAACCTTGGCCGCCGTTCGATTTCCCCCATGATGACCCCCAACCGGCGAGTCATGGCATGCTTTTAGAATAGGCATAACTTCTTCTTCGGGAATACATCTTCGGATGATGTTGTCGGCACAAACACGAAACAAGTATGGCTCTTCCCAATAATATTTCCGACAATCTCGCAAGAACTTCTTCTTTTGATAAGACTCCAACCCCTCCGGGATAAGGTCACTCACCAAATAGTTAGCAATGTCGGCATACCATGGAGCAAAAGTGCTAGATAGTGCCAAGATGTGTTCATCCGGGAATGCATCATTGATTTCAAGATCTTCCTTTGGTCTCCCTGCTTCCTCAAGCCTTGGTAAGTGATCCGCCACTTTCGATTTT
>NW_017675858.1:0-9993 GCF_001879085.1 Nicotiana attenuata | reverse complement strand
ACATAAAGCTCTTGCAAATCACGGGCCCGACTGGTGCAACGGATGGTGAAAGCTCCCGGGTCTTCTTTCTTTTGGACTTTGGTTGTGGCAATAATAGAGCTAACCCGGTGAGTCATGTTTATTACCTCATTCTTTGTGGTCTCTTTTGTGATCAAATCTTTTAAATATTTAGCAAACCCCGGCATCTCTTGAAAGGCTCCCACAAAAGGGATATTCACCGTTAATTGCTTGAGGATGTCGTAGAACTTTTCAAGTTTGCTATCATCAATCTTTCTTGCGAGTCGTTGAGGAAATGGGGGAGGAGGTCTGAGAATAGGTGGAAGAGCTTTTGGTGCCTCTTTCACTTTTTCCTTTACCTCTTCCCGGTTCTCTTTTTGCACTTTCAACTCTTCCGGACTCTTTTCAACCTCGACAACACTTGGCTCTTCAACCTCAACCCTTTGTTTGGACTCTTCTTCTTCAACCGTTTGTTCACCATCTCCGTGTAGCACTTTCCCACTTCTAGTAGTGATCTCCATGATGTGAGAAGTTGGATCACTCCCACTACCTCTTGGATTTGCAACCGTGTCACTAGGAAGTGTTCCCTTTTGTTTTGGATTTTGCTCTTTGGAGAGGTCTCTCATTTGCATCTCCAATTTTTGGATGGAAGCGGTATGAGATCCAACAACCTCTGTCATGTTCCTCATGGAAGCATCGGATTTTTCTTGATTTTGTAACACTCACTCAAGCATATCTTCCAACTTAGATTCACTAGAAGACCCTTGGTTCGAATATTGACCCTTTGGAGGAACATAGGGGTTTGAACTCCGGTTAGAAAAGTTGTTGTTGTTGTTCCAATTCCCTTGGTTTGAGCCGCCTTGGTCATGTCTCCATTGTTGGTTGCCTTGCCCTTGCGGGTTTGGCCTCCATTGATTTTGTTGTCCTTGACCCTGATAATGTTGTCTTTGATACCCTCCTTGAGGGTTGTTGATGTAGTTAGCTTCTTCAAGCTCTTCATTGGAGATGGGTTGCACATCCTCGACTACATTCACCTTTTTTGTTTGATTTTCCGTGAACATTTTTGTCAACACATTTACATTTGTGGCCAACCCTGCAATTATTTGGTCCCTTTCTTGATTCTCCTTGATCAAGTTGGTCAAGGAGGGAGAACCATATGCAACTCCGCCCGAAGTATCCTCAGAATGCCAAGCTTGATTGTGTTTTGCCATCTTGTCAAGTATTTATGTAACTCTTGCAAATGACTTGTCTATAAAAGATCCATCCGCCGCATTCTTCGCTATAGCTTGGTTCATAGGATCTAAACCCATATAAAATTTCTCTAGCAAGATAGAATCTAGAAAGCCATGATTTGGAGACCTCACCAAATATAATTTGAACCGATCCCATGCCTCATGTAAGTGTTCCCCTGGTTGTTGCTTGAAGAAGAAAATCTTATCTCGAAGCTCAGACTTCTTGCTCTGTGGGAACTATTTTGCTAGGAATGCCCGGACAAGTTCAGGCCAAGACCGAATGGAATTTGGTGGCAAGTTTTGAAGCCACCTCCTTGCGTCTCCAGCTAGTGAGTACTTGAAGACCCTCAACCTTAGGGCATCATCTGAGACATTGTTCTGCTTATGCATAGCACATACTCCCAAGAAGTTCCTAAGGTGTTTCGTTGGATCATCATCAGTAGAATTCCTGAAAAACCCCTCCGCTTTAAGCATTAGGATTAGACCATGTTCTACGGTTTTCACAAAAAGGAACAGGGCCGCATCTGCGATAGCTGGGCCGCTTCTGCGATGCCTAAGCCGCTTTTGCGGCTCTGTTTTTGCGGAAATGGCACTGCTTCTGCAGTTTCTGAGCAAAAAGGAGACAAGCCGCTTCTGTGGCCACACAGCCGCTTCTGCGGCACCGCATCTGCGGTTCCCAAGCTGCAGATGCGAAAATACCAGAAGAGGAACATTCAGCTGCTGCAATAACTTCAAAATTCATCCGTTAACCACCCGAAATCATCCCGAGGCCACCGGGACCTCAACCAAAAGCACCAATACCACCTAATACCTTATTCAAACTTTTACCAATCTTAAAAACACCTAAAACAATTCTAGAAACCCGAATCAATCAAAGATTTAAGCCTAAGAACTTCAAATTCCAACAAAACACGCTATCGATCAAAAACCTACCCGAACCTCGTCCGAATGACCTGAAATTTTGCACACATATCCCAAATGACATGATGGAACTGCTGTAACTTCCAGAATTCCAATCCGACCCTCGGATCAAAAACTCACTATCAGACCAGAAACTTATAAAATTCAAACTTTTGCATTTCAAGCCTAAATGAGCTGCGGACTTCCAAACTACATTCCGAACACGCTCCCAACCCCGAAATCACCTAACGGAGCTAACGGAACCATCGGATTTCCATTCCGAGGTCGTCTTCACACTGTTCCAACTATGGACCACTTTTCAACACTTAAGCTCTCATTTAGGGACTAAGTGTCCCAAAGCTCTCCGAAACTCAATACCGAACGTCCCAGCAAACCAAAATAGCAGAAATGAACTTAGGGGAAGTAGTTAATGGGGGATCGGGGCGTAAATTCTTAAGACGACCGGCCATGTCGTCACATTATGAGTTGGACTACGGGACTGCACCCGGGAGATCCACTGGATATTTATATTTGGGGACTACAGGACGGTATCCTGGGAGATCCCTGGTTGTTATCTCTGTGCTGAGCTGTACTNACTTGTATATTGTGGGATCGTTGCTACGTGTTAGTTTTTCCGCTATTGAACTGTTCCCTTTATGCCAGTATTCTTTTTTGTGGTTATTCCTTTGAGCTGGTTCTACCATTTTCTCGTGATTTACAGCCCATGAGTTGATTTACTTGTCTTACCTTGTATTATTGTCATTTATTGTTGTTATATGTATTGCGGTGATGTTCAGTCATTCTGTTGTGATGTAACTGTTGATTCTATTGGTTGCGTTGTGTATTTATTTTGGGACTACGGATGTGGGATTCCGGTAGCTCCCCCTTGTTTGTTTACTTTGGGACTACGGGTTAGATTCCCGTGAGATCCCCCTGCACATTTACTTTGGGACTACGGGTTAGATTCCCGGGAGATCCCCCTGCACAGTTATATGGAACTACCGGAATGCACCCGGTAGATTCCCCCAGTACTGGGTATTTATATTTGGGACTACGGATCGGGATTCCGGTAGATCCCCGTGCATTATGAGTTGGACTACGGGACTGCACCCGGGAGATCCGCTGGATATTTATATTTGGGGACTACAGGACGGTATCCTGGGAGATCCCCGGTTGTTATCTCTGTGTTGAGCTGTACTCCTTCCGTGATTTATTTTTTCTCCGTTGTAATTGTTGTTATCAATTCAAGTGTTTTAATGGTTTAGATTCCTTTACGGCTGTGATCCTTTGTGTGGGAATTCATAGTGTTGACAATACCTCGCCCTATTTGTTTCATATATATTCAATACTTCAAATTTCAACAACTGTTACATTTTTAACTCAATTGATTTCTCAGCTAAGTTTTCCTTAAACCGTTTGCGGTTGTACTTTACTTAAGAAGGAATTTCTACTAAGTTAATTTATCAAATCCCTAGGTAAAAGTAATAATCCATTTGATGTTGTATTCTAATTGAAACATGGTACTTTATTTATTCATATGATTTCTAAAAATAACTTCATCTTTTCGTGATGAGTTTCAAATGGGTTAAGAAGTTATACTCTACTTCTTGTTAAGTAAATGAGGCTCCGTGAACATTCTTAAATTGTATTGGGTTATGGACCCTACGAACTGAGTAACCTGAGAACGTTGTTGCGCAATGTGAAATAGAAATCTGTGGGTACAAGGTGCCGGGGGAAATATATATTATTTATGATTATAAAATGAGGCGTCACAATGTGACCTTTACTCGAAAGAGTTATATTCGAAAGATGTTTGTTTGAAGGAAGTATATTTGAAAGATATTTATAGTTGAACGACTTGATTAATTGATTGCACTTGTATACATTATTCGTTGAGCAATATTTATGGTGTTTTTGTTGCCTGCTATTTATATCACTAGATGATCATTATTGTCATCATTGTTATCTGCTTCCTATTATTCTTGTACGCTATATTGCACAGGTTTATTTGGTAGTCTGGTCCTAGCCTCATCACTACTTCGCCGAGGTTAGGCTAGGCACCTACCAGCACATGGGGTCGGTTGTGCTGATACTACGCTCTGTACTCTTTTGTACAGATCCCAGTGCTGTAGACTTCGGACCGCAGTGAGATTTGCTGTTTCTTGTTCATCAGGCGACCCGAGGTAGTCCTGCAGGCGTCCGCAGGCCTTGGCGTCTCCTTCTATCTACTATTCCTGTTTCCTTCATGTATTTCCAGAGACAGTGCTGTATTTATTTCTTTCAGACCTTTACTTGTAGTACTCTTAGATAGTCTGTGAAGTTGTGACACCAGTCTTGGATAGATTTTGTTATGGATTGGTATTAGCAGTATTATTTAAAACGTTACAATGCAGCCTTCCGCTTATTCAATTCTGTTGTTATCTAATTGTTGGCTCTTAACTGTTATCGGATTAAAATGGAAACAAGGTAAATAGTTCAGTTGGTTGGCTTGCCTAGCTTTCACTAGTAGGCGCCATCACGACTCCCGAGGGCGCGAAAATCCGGGTCGTGACAAGTTGGTATCAGAGCCCTAGGTTACATAGGTCTCACAATTCACAGACAAGTTTAGTAGAGTCTTGCGGATCGGTACGGAGACGTATGTACTTATCTTCGAGAGGCTAAAGAACTAGTAGGAAAAAAAAATCCACTTCATTCATTCCTTATCGTGCGGCATTTATTCAGCTTGAAGCATATATCTTATGTTCTTTTGCATCCACTCATGTATGGAATTGCGCACTACGCTAATGGTTTGTGATACCGTAAAAGGGTTATAAGAGAGCCAGGGTTGCTCAACCATTGTTACCATGTGTCGTGTCGAGGTTATAGAAGTGTAGAGAGAATGTGACGACCCAAAGGGGTCATCACCTTTTTCCTCATTCATTATGTGCTTTCGAGGCCTTGAAAACCTCATTTTTTACTTGCCTCGATTTGCGTGCGCAGTCCGGGCGCGTAGCTGGAAAAGCTTTTATGTTGAAATATGTGAATTCCGTGAAAAATTTTGAAGAATTTTGATATTAATATGTTTAAGGTTGACTTCGGTCAACATTTTTGGTAAACGGACCCGGACTCGAGATTGGACGGTCCCGGAAGGTCTGTAGAAAAATATGAGACTCGGGCATGTGCCCGGAGTCGAATTCCGAGGTCTAGAGCCCGAGAAATGAATTTTTCTGTGAAATTGTTTTTCTGAAATTATTAAGGAAAATGGGAATGAAAATTGATTAAAAGACTGTGGTATCGGGCTCGTATTTTGGTTCCGACGCCCGGTACAAGTCTTAAATATGTGTTAAGCGCTTTCTGTAAAGTTTGGTCGAAATCGGACGTCGTTTGACGTGTTTCGGACCTAAATATCTAAAGTTTGAAGTTTGTGAAGTTTGAAAGGAAAATGATGATTTTGAGGCTTGATCCGATGATTTTGAGGTTATTTTGGCGATTTGATCGCTCGAGTAAGTTCGTAAGATATTATTGAGTTAGGGTGTGTGATTGGTTAGGAGCCCCGAGGGCTCGGGAGTGTTTTCGGAGGTGTTCGTGGTGGTTTTGGACTTAGGATGATATCGGATTTTCTGCAATTTTTACACAGGGATTTCCTTCTTCGCGATCGCGCTCTTCCCCACGCGATCGCATAGCACTGAGTCGTCTTTCTTCGCGATCGTGTCTTGAACCACGCGATCGCGTAAGCGAAATCTTTGGACCCCCAGTAGTTCTTCTACGCGATCGCGTAACCCTCCACGCGATCGCGATGACCAGTCAGTGGCACCCTTCGCGATCGCATCCCTATTTCCGCGATCGCGTAGGGCAATTTTGCCCAGCGAATTTTTAAGTTAAAAACAGAACAGTAGCACGGGATTTTTCATAAAAAACACACGAACTCTTCTNCCCAATTTAAAAAAAAAATTGAAGTCATTTTATCTTTCATACAAATCAACCAAACTCTCTCTCTCTCTCTCTCTCTCTCTCTCTCTCTCTCTCTCTCACAAATCAAACTATTATCTCTCTAAAATAGTAGCATCATATATTCCTCTGAATCAATTCCACCAACAACCATTAAAAAGCTTCAACTATTGACAACAAATCCATCGACATTATCTATGAAATTGCAGGTAGAGGGGTTTGCCATTGACATAGCATTAAAAAGCTTCGAAACTTTGAATTAGATTCGGATTTTACGAGTTTGTGATTTCTTTGTATTGGGTGTTCTTGAAAACGATTGAAAATATCCTTTAGAGTTTATATCTCAATTTTAAGAGAGATTGATTAAGTTTAAAGTTGGTTTTAGGTTGAATTTCATAATGAAACTCGAGGAAGATGAAGTTTCGGAATTGTATTATCAATGTATCATAATTGTAGCTGAGTTGTATTTGATACATCAATACCTAAGACAATTCTGATACAATACTAATACTATTTAAATACAATACGTATTATAATTTAAGTTTAGAGTTGGTTCTAGGTGGATGTTTTAAATTGAAACTTGAAAAAGATGAAGATCAAAGTTGTATCATAATTTAGAATTGTATCACAACTTGTACCTAAAACAAAACATGATACAATACTAATACAAGTATAATACGATATTGTATCAGTTTAAGTTTAGAGTCGGTTTTAAGTTGTATCATAATTGTATCAGATTTGTGTGAGAATTCTTTCAGGATTGTACCAAATTTGTATCTGAATTATGAGCAGTTGTGAGATTGTGACGAATTTCACAGTTTGTATCACAAATATATGGTAATTATATATTAATTTATTAGTATTGTATCAGGTATTATTTTGGATATTAATGTACCATCTACAAGTTATATACAATTGTGGTACAAGTATGATACAATTATGTTTTACATATTGATGTATCTGATACAATTTAAATACAATTATGATACATTTATCATACAATTCCTGAATATTTCTTCATTTTCAGTGTTGTCCGGTCTCCCAGCAAAAGAACAATGCAATGGATGATTTAATAATTGTATTGGGAAAAAACTGAATTTATAATTGAAGGTGACGTGGCATGACACGTGGACTGGTCAAATGGTCAAAACATGATGATCAGTTAAGAAGCACGGGCAATATCAGATACGAGGAGAAGAAAGTTAAATAGGCATGAGATGCTATTCAAATGATACGAGTCTCGTATCTGTTTAACTTAATTAAAACCAGGAGGTCAGAAGGAACTGAAGATATGAATCTGATGGCATAAAGGAGTCTAAATTCAGTATTGAATGTCAAACACGTTAGCGAATCAGTATTGAATAGGAATGATTGTGTAACGTTTCATTTAATGTCATTTAATGCTCATAATTGCCTCTTTAAGGCTAAGGCATTATACCTTTTCCTAGAAAAATCAACTATAAAAGGAAAAAGTCTCAGCATTTGTAAACACACGAAATATCATTGAGATTACATTGAAATACAAACTTATTTACTGCTTTATTATCCTCAAAAATTTCTTATTCTCTTCGTCTCCTGATTATCAGTAACCCGATTTTTTCTCTTAATTTCTAGTTTTAACCGAAATTCTATTTTTTGGTTAAACAAATTGGTTCCGCTGCCGGGAATCTAATAATCAAGCATATCTCAATCTAATTTTCTTGATTGCATCAATCATGTCGAACAACAATGACAACACTCAAGGAAACCTAGAAATTCAGACAATCCAACAACTTCAGGGAGATTCCCCACAAGGCTCTCCACAAGATTCTCCACGAGGCTCCCCACGACGATCTCGTGAAGACACTCCTGATGGATCTTATACAGATGGACAGGCTCAATTCAAAAACGTTGAAACTATGAATGAGGCTCTGCAAAAACTTATTGCCTCTCAAGTCAATAACGCTCTCCAAGCTTTTGTTCGCCAATTGCGTGCTGTCCCACCCACATCTGCTCCGAACAACAATACTTTGGAGAATCCTCGTTCAGGATTGATTAATTCTGGCAGCGGTGTAACCCCTAGTGAAACACAAGAGAGAGACCCAGGTAATCCAGTTAATTCTGATTTACAAAGTCTAGTACTAACCTTGCAGAAATAGCTTAAGGAGCAAAATGAACGCATAGAGCAAATACCTGGAGTACCGCCCGTGATCAAGGGTGTGGATATAGATAAATATTCCCAACAACCATGGAAGCCAAGCGCTGCTCCCCTTCCAATTCCAAAGAAGTTTAAGATGCCTGATATTCCAAAGTATGATGGTACATCAGACCCACGAGATCACGTTACTGCATTCACAACAGGTGTCAAGGGCAATGATTTGACTAAGCAAGAAATTGAGTCGGTCTTGGTCAAAAATTCGGTGAAACACTCACTAAAGGAGCTCTAACATGGTATTCTCTTTTGCCTGAAAATTCTATAAATTCGTTTGCTGAGCTTGCAGATTTATTTATCAAATCACACTCGGGAGCTCAAAAAGTTGAAAAACGAATGGAAGATATCTTCAAAATCAAGCAAGGAGACTCAGAGTTGCTTAGAGAGTTCGTAGATAGATTTCAACGGGAAAGAATGACGCTACCACGAGTACCTGACAATTGGGCAGCCATAGCCTTTGCTAGTAATTTAAATGAGAAGAGTTCAGAAGCCACGAGGCGACTCAAAGAAAGCCTTCGTGAATTCCCAGCAACAACGTGGAATGATGTCTACAACAGATACAGCACAAAGATGAGAATTGAAGAAGACATTATTTTACGACATAAAACAGAAGAAAAGGTAAGCTCAAGGCGTGTGGAAAATGAAAAGAGATCCGGTAAAAACAGGTACGAGCCATACATGGGACCTGCGGGAAAGGACTCACGGTCAAGACAAGATAATCAAAGGTACGATCACAGACCTAGGAATAGGGAATCAGGCTCCTCATCAAGGTTTGGGAATGACCGAAACACACGCGGGTCACGAGATGATGATGGAAGTTTGAAGGCAAGATTTGGTGGATATAATTTCAATGTCACTACCTCCGAGCTCGTAGCTGTTTTGAGGAGCATGGGAGATAAGGTACGGTGGCCGAAAGAGATGCGTTCAAATCCAAATAAGCGCAATCCAGATCATTGGTGCGAATTTCACAATGATCACGGGCATAAGACTTCAGAATGTAGATTATTGCAAAGTGAAGTGGACCATCTATTGAAACAAGGGTATCTCACTGAGTTATTTAGTGAGAAAGGTAAGCAAGCCTACATGAAAAATAGGCAAGAACCACCAAAGCCCCCATCACCCAAGAGAATCGTGAATGTTATAAGTGGGGGAGAGGATATTTATGGAGTAACATATGCGGCTTCAAATAAAATTTCCAAAGTAACAATCACGCACGGGAAGCGAGTGCGACAGACCTTAGAAGATGAAAGTATCACTTTTGATGATGCAGATACAGAAGGAGTGATCACCCCCCACAACGATGCATTGGTAATATCTTTACTTGTACATGACACTAATGTAAAACGTGTTTTGATTGATCCAGGAAGTTCCGTAAATATTATACTACTAAGGGTATTACGTGAAATGCAAGCTGAAGACAAAATGATACCGAAGGCGCATACCTTGTCCGGGTTCGACAATTCAAGTGTAGTAACAAAAGGAGAAGTAGTTCTAACAACTTTTGCTGCAGGTGTTGTTAAAGAAACTAAATTTCAGATAGTAGATATGGAAATGGCTTATAATATGATCATGGGGAGACCTTGGATCCATGATATGGATGTTGTCCCATCAACTCTACATCAAGTTATTAAATTCCCATCTCCATGGGGAATATGCCAAATCAGAGGTGATTAACAAACATCTAGGAGCATCAATTCCGTTGCAGATTCAGTTATTAATGGTGGAGACAAATAGCAATTACAGATT
>NW_017675857.1:54112-57799 GCF_001879085.1 Nicotiana attenuata | reverse complement strand
AAATAAACAATAACTTGATTATGGCTCGGGGACTCGCCGTCATCCGACACAAACCCTTAAGGGTCATGGTGACTTCGAGGAAGCCACCCGAGACCAAAGTCTCGAACTCACCGCTCAAAGCATAAGATTGTGCTAAAAAATTTACAAGGCAAAAGACATGTTTATGAAGATCGGAAAGGCATTCAAGAGAAATTTTCTTTTATATATCTGAAAAAGGATATGTACAAGAGACCGTCAAAGGTCTTACAAAAAAGAAAAAGAAATAACATCCTAACTATGCCCGGGGCTGGTTTCTCCCTCGGGCTCCTCATTGTTTCGAACCCATCTTGGCTGCCTTCATCGCCATCATCATCGTCGAAGGAGAAAAGCAACCTAGAATCAGCTTCAAGTGCTATCTCTTTAGAGAGGTCATAACCTCGAGCGTGGATTTCCTCAAGGGTCTCCCTCCGAGATTGGCACCTCACCAAGTCATTGCTCCATCGCTCTCAATCGGAGGCCTTCCTTAGCTGCATTTGAGAAGCCTCAGCATCAGCCAAGTACACGGCTATAGACTCGACGGCCGAGATCTTTGTTTCCCCGACCTCTGCCTTGGCCTCAGCAAGCTCGACTTCGAGCTCCTCGATCCTTTTGGCTTGGGTCAAACTTTTCTCTTTGACACCCCGAAGTTGGACCTCGGTCGATAATAACTTGGCCAAGGCGGCCTCTTTCTCCGCAGCAAGGCGGTCCATCTTCTCCTTCCACCGATCGCAGTCAGCTTTGATTTGATCGACCTCCCTTCGGAGCAGCTCGATCCTCTCCAATTTTTGCTGCAACTGAGATACTGAAGTATTAGCCTCCATAGTTGAGTCCAGTAGACCGTAATGATAGTTACCTGTGCATCTAGCTCGGCTCCTTCCTTACGAGCCTGGGCCAAGTCTGCTCGGAGGTCCCTGATCTCCTCTTCTTTCTTCACATAGGCATTTGAGGGAATCCCTCTCCTTGGTAAGTTTCTTGAGATCGACCTCACACCGGCTCAGCTCGGCCTGGGACTTGTTAAACGCTTCCCGATGAAGCACCACAACCTATGAAGAAAGGAAAGAAGTCAGCAAGAAGAAAATAAAATTAAACGAGATAGTAGGGAATGTACCTGGTTCAGGATGCGATGGGCCACGTCAAAAACCATCGACGCATCTAGGTCGGAAACATCATCGACCCCCGCAAGGCAACCGCGGAATGTCTTCCCTATCATGGGTCGTTCCCACATCGGGGGTTTCTATTGCTCGAGCCTCCCAAAATTGCCCTTCAGAAAATTGAGGGCCGGGCGGCGAATCATCGATAGTGATTGCCCCATGCAAGTCGCTTGGGGCACTCTCTCCCTTCTGAAGATCCCTACTAGACCCTTCGGGAACACTCGCCGTTTGTTGGTCACGACAGGAAGTATCTTTTACCTCCAATTGCTCGGGGACCTTTCTCGGAGTACCTTCCGAGGTCACCGGCCTAACTATTTTAGGAGTTTCGACGCTCCCCTTCTTTCAAGGCACCAGCTCACAACCAGCGTCCTCTCCCTGCTCTTCATCATCTCGTAGCTTTTATGCTACGCCAACAGAAAGAGAAGCAAAGTCGCCCCTCGTCTTACGAGCCCTACTCTTCTTAGGCTCCGAAGTATCAGAAGGCGAGGCCCTTCTCCTCTTCTTGTCCTTGGCCGGTTTGGGAACCACCTCTTCCCCAAGAGGGGCCGGCCTCAATTCAGCTACATCCTCGAGGCCTGCATAAAAGGAAGTCAAGTATGTGAGAAAGGAAATGTTTCAGAAAGGGACATTGTAAGTATACGGGATAAACTTACCATGATTTTTTGCCTCCCATCTGCCCCTTGCCAAGTCACGCCAACATCGCTCGGCATAAGAAGAAGTTGCAGCTAGCTTCCGAACCCAGTCTTCAAGGTCGGGGACCGCGTGAGGCTTCCAAGCAACCGCTGCATAACAGATAAGAGTATTACACAAAGCAAAAATAAAGTACGAAGATTAATGGCTAATACTTACGATTGGGGTTCCACTTCTCGGGGTACGATAGCTTTTTTTCGGGGATGACATCGTAGGTCCTTACCTGCACGAACCGGCTCATCCAACCTCTATCCTTGTCCTCATCGATTCTCGCAAAGAAGGACTTCGATGATCGGTGTTAAAGCTTGATTAAACCTCGATAAAACTTTGGTCGATACAGCCGTATAAGGTGGCTGAGAGTGAATTCCAACCCATCGGCCTTACTGGAGAAGAAGCAGAGCATAATCACTATGCGCCAGAACGAGGGATGCACCTGGCCGAGGGTAACCTGGTACATCTTGCAAAAATCAACGACTACGGGGTCAAGAGGACCCAATGTGAAGGGGTAAGTGTAAACACTTACAAACCCCTCCACGTAAGTGGTGATACTTTCTTCGAGGGCGGGGATTTGTACCACGACCTCGGTTCCCCAGTTGCAGCCCTCCCTCACGGCATCAAACTGTTTTGCCGTTATCGAGCAAATGTACATTGATACATGTTCTCATCGGCCAGGGAACGACGGAGGGTTCCTGACTTTGAAGTCGTTTTTAGGACAACAGGGCGAGGAACAATCTCGTGAAGGAGGGCTCCACCGGCATTTTGTCACCGGCCGGCCGGGAAGAAGAAGAGGCTTTCTCCTTTTGAGGGACGGTTTTGGAGATTTTCGCCATTGATTAAGATGAGATGAAGCGGAAAGAGGTAGAGTTTGGTATTTTCTGGTCTAAAAAGATCGAATCAATGAGCGGTGGAAGAGAAGAGATAGAGAGAGGAAGAAACTTAGAGAAATTGGTGAAGATGAAGGTAAAGTTTTGATTCAAAGGGAAAACATGTATTAGTAGGTTCACAGCAATGGTTCGGTGGCGCTAGTGGCCGACCGCACTGGCAAGCATTTAATGTTTTGGGGAACCGAACCGACAGGACGTTTCGGTCACCTCGAACACTTACGTCACAAGGATGACGTCATTATCGGGGTCTCCGAAACATCGAGGCTTAAGTCGTTTCTTACCATTTTATTCTAAGAAACGAGGGGACTATATGTATACAGTGGAAACGGGGCTACCCGATTTCGGTCTTCGATTGAAAAAGTAATACCATGTCGGAAATCAGAATGTCGAGCTCGGGGTCGAAGTTCCTTTCCAAGGTCATGATCGATAACATTTACCGAGGTCAGAAGAAGGCATGCTTCGAGGTGATGCCAATATGAGTCAATAACGGAAGAGCAAGATACCAGCAACGGGCCGGAGATCACGGCGTAAATTTCGGAATGGATTGGTCTTCAACGGTTAACAGTTGTCAAATATGATTTCCTACTATAATTAGAAGTGTACCTTATTTAGGACTCCCCTATTATATAAAGGGAGGATCCTATCCATTTGTAACACATTGATCACTGCTCATTGATAAGAAATTATACGCTTGCTATTCTCTTGTTATTTTATTCACTATTCATCAGAGTTGTTTATTCATTTGTTCTTTCCATTATCATATTATTTCGAAACTTTCACAGCTCGAGGTCGAGATTTAACTTATACACTAGTTTGATTTACTTTATTCTTTAATTTATCTATTTAATTCCTTGTTTATCTATTGGCATTGAATTAAATCACAAATCCTTAAAACCACAATACAAGTTTAATTGTTACTCGAATTTTAGGGTAAACATATATAT
>NW_017675857.1:20518-53506 GCF_001879085.1 Nicotiana attenuata | reverse complement strand
GGGGAGGGGAAACGGGGGAGAGAAGGTGAGGATTTGGACCCTTCCATCAGGTGAAAGTTCATGTAACTAACCAACTGAGCTACTAAGATTCCCTTAATACTTATAATAATATATAAACAAAAATAATAACTCTTTTTGATTGTTTAACAAAAATAAAAGGAAAAATGGAAGAAGTCCAACTAGTTTAGAACGATCAAGAGGGTTACTAGGATTCGAAGTTGTAAAACGATTGTTTGAATCGTGACATATTAACCAAATGGACACTCTCTTTTGGGACATAAAATACAAATAATAGTTAAAGATATATTTAATAGTATAATTTCCTCTTGAGTTATAAAGTATTGTTGTTATTTAAGTTGTCATAATATTCTTCTAATTTATAGATTTTGAAGAATCGTTACGCTACTTCTTATTGCCACAAATAGCGTTTACAAATGGTATTGTCATCATTTCCTGATAATAATAACATTTATCATAAAAGGTCATATTGAAACACTTGACAGAAGGAACCAATAAACATACCAACTGGAACACACAAAATGAAAACGGTTGTATTTTCCATGTTTGGTACTCCTTTTTTTTTTCGCTTTTTCTTCTTTTTTCTTATTTTACATTTATTTTCAATATATAGAATTCCATTTTGAGAACTTTAAGTAATTTTTACGGTCCTCGAAACAACATTCTTCTGGTCTATCTTTTAGAAAGGAAAATGTAACATGTGCCTCACTATTGTTTCATTTAAATTATGAAATAAGTGATGATGTAAATAATTAACTATTTTCTAAACGAGTAACAAAAGGTAAACACAAAAGCAAAAGTGTCTACGGGTGTGTTTGGTACGAGTTCAAATTTTTCTATTTTTGATTGGCTTTTATTGTTTTGGAAAATATTTTCCTCATGAATTTTTTTTTCTTCAATTGAAGGAAAATATTTTTCCTACTAAAAGGAGAAAAAATATTTTCCAAAACTCTTTTTCAATCTTTCCCACTGACCTTCACCCCCACCGCCCCCACCCATTACCCACCCCAACCCACAACCCCCCGAGGGCCACCCCAACCCCACCCCCCGCCACCCCCACTCCATAGTTTTTGTCTAAATTATATATTTTTCAATAAATATTTTTTATTCACTAACCGAATACTAAAAATATTTTCTGAAAAAAGTTTTTCGCTCATCAACCAAACATGGAAAAATAAGTGATAAAATCACTCATTTTCCAAAAAAATACTTCCAAAGAAAATTTTTTCCACGGAAAATATTTTCTTTCTTACCAAACACAACCTACATAACCACAACTTTTGTGTGAATATATGTGCCACCTCTAGTTGCATTCTTCCAAGTGCGTCCTAATCTTTTATTTAACAAGTAGTAAATATTATTTCTGACCAAAAAAAAAAAACATAATACCATAGGCGTGGTTACCCTTTTATGAGTCTGCACTTTAGCCTTTAAGTGGTTTCACACAATTAGTTTCTAAGTTACGATCAATTTGAAGAAGAAAACTTTACGATCAATTTTTTTTTTTTTTAAAAAAAAAAAAGAAGATATACGATCAATTTAAAACGGGGGAAGCAGTAGTTATCCACTGAACACCAGTTTACCACTATTACTAGTTCATTTTACGAACACTTAAGTAAATCAAATTAAATATTAAACTTTGACTGCTAAAGAAAGATTTGAAATGACGATATTAAAACCCAACGCTTTGTAAAAGAAATCACGAAAAATGATGTCGTTTTTTATCCTAAGGGAACTGAATGACATAGTGGGATCGTTATATGAAAAATTGTTATATCAATTTAAAACTTTATGTATATGACAAATGATGTCGTTTTTCTCCCTGATCGGTATATTCATGTCACACGACCCCAAATCCCCGACCGTGATGGCGCCTATTACAATACTAGGCAAGCCAACCCAACAATTAATCACAGTAAATTCCTTTTAACAATCCATTTTACTAATACTGATTAAGCCTCAAATTTGCAAGAGAAATATTTAATTCACTGAAATGTGCGGAACGGCAATATATCAACAAACCAAACACAGCCCAACCATCTGGTATCACAAGTCCAGAGCCTCTAAATACAACCCGTCCGACTGTCTAATACATAATAAGTCTAAAATGCGGAAAAACAAGGATAGGAAGGAGGAAAGTAGGGTTGCGGACGCCGTGCAGCTACCTTGCAGTCTCCGAGAAGCTTCGAAAATGCTGGGAAACTTCACTTTGCCGCTCGGGCACCTGGATCTGCACACAAGGTGCAGGGAGTAACGTGAGTGCGCCAACTCAGTAAGTAACTAAAGTAAATAAGGTCTTAGTGCAGTGACGAGCAGTTAAAAATCATATATAAGAGTATACAACAAGAATATCAAGTCAAACTCAACCATTTAAAAGCCAGTTACTTCGTAAGACTTCAATTTAAATTGAAATACTTTGAAATCATTTACTTAGCGTTTTTCAACAGAGGCTCATCATAGAAGGAAGAGTGAAATCAGCAAAAATGTCATAAATGGGCCCCTCGGGCAAGGTATCACTCACAACTATAGCCTCTCGGTCACTCGTGACTCAACTCTCGTCGCACAGTACTCACACTCAGCACTCAGGCTCAATAATATCTCATAGTAGTAATAATCATAATAATCGCTGCGGCGTGCAGCCCGATCCATAGTTTATAGTCTACTACGCTCACTGGGGGTGTACAGACTCCGGAGGGGCTCCTACAGCCCAAGCGTCATATCGCTGCGGCGCGCAGCCCGATCCATAATATATACATATAATATTGTTGCGGCGTGCAGCCCGATCCTATATATATATATATATAATCCTCACGATTAGGTCCTCAACCTCTCTCAGTCATTAACCTCACAGCCTCTCAGCATAACAGTGGGAATCAGGAAAACTCAGCCCAAACAGTTTTCATATTTTTAAGGAACAGAGTGATAAAAACCAGGTTTAAACAATAAACAGGTAAAACATGACTGAGAATATGCTTTTAAACAAATAGAGTGAGGAAAACAGTAAAAATGCCCCTAAGGGTCTCAACAGGTCGGCACAAGGCCCCAAACATGGCATACAGCCCATAATATAGTATCAATCTCTAAAATACGTGATATCATAAGATTTCAAATCAAGTACGCGGCTTAATAGTCGCTACGGGACGGACCAAGTCACAATCCCTACTGGTGCATGCCCACAAGCTCGTCACCTAGCATGTGTGTCACCTCATTTATCAAATCAATACGAAATATCGGGGTTTTATACCCTCAGTTCTAGATTTACAATGGTTACTTACCTCAAACCGGGTGAAATACTACTCCGCGACGCCCTTGCCTCTCGCCTCGGCCACAACTCGCGTCAAATCTACCCAAAATCAGAATCATAACATTAGAATAAGCTAAGTGAACAAAGCCCATACAAAAAAAAATCAAATTATACAAAAAATCCCAAAATTGGTCCAACCCGACCCCCGGGCCCACATCTCGGAATTCAATAAAATTTACATCAATAAACTCCTTATCTCCCCACGAGTTCATACATATCAAAACTATTAAAATCCGACCACAAATGACCCCTCAAACCCTTGCTCAAAGATCTCCAACCTCAAGCCCAAGTTTTCCAATTTTTAACCCTCAATTTCCATTAATTTCCAAGCCAAATCAGTGAAATAACACCATAGAAACAAGTTTAGAGTCCAAAACCCTTACCTCTATGAAATACCCTTGAAATCCCTCTTCAAATAGCTCTCCCAAGCTCAAACCCGCATGCAAATGGTGAAGAACAACTCAAAAATCACGAAGGAATTCTTTTATACCTTCTGGCCCAGGTTTTCGCACATGCGGCCCAAAATACGCTTCTGCGCTACCGCGTTTGCGGCCCAAGACACCGCATCTGCAGTTTTCACTTAACGTCCAAGTTCCGCATCTGCTGTTGATTCCTCGCACCTGCACTACAACAGGTGCGCTTCCTTAGCCGCTTCTGCGGTTCCAGCTGGTCTTCTTCTTGGCCGCACGTGCGGCTGCCTTGCGCTTCTGCGGGCATCGCACCTGCAGCCTCCCAACCGCAGTTGCGGTTATGACAGCAGCAAAAATGCTTCAGCTCCCAAACACAACTCCAAACTTTCCGTCAATCATCCGAAATCACCCCGAGGCCCCCGGGACCTCAACCAAAAGCAAAAACCAGTCCTATACCACCATCCAAACTTATACCAATCTTCAAAACACCTCAAACAACATCGAAACAACCAAAACACATCGGATGCAAGCCTAAGAACTCTAAAACTTCCGAATTCCGCTTTTGATCTAAAAGTCTATCAAACCTCGCCCGAATGGCCTGAAATTTTGCAAACACATCCCAAATGACACAACGGACCTACTGCAACTCCCGGAATTCCATTCCAACCCCTATATCGAAATCTCACCTATCAACCAGAAAAAGCCAAAATTCAATTTCGCCAGTTCAAGCCTAAATCTACTCCGGACCTCCAAAACACGTTCCGATCACACTCCTAAGTCCAAATTCACCTCCCGAAGCTATCTGAATCATCGGAATTTACATCCGAGCCCTATTTCACATAAGTCAACATCCGATTGACTTTTCCAACTAAAGCTTTCTCAAAAGAGACTAAGTGTCTCAAACCTTACCAAAACCTCTCCGAACCCGAGCCAACCAACCCGATAACACATAATATAGCTGAACAAAATAATAAGAAGCAGAAATGGAGAAAACGGAGCGGTACCTCATGAAACGACCGGCCGAGTCGTTACAATTCACCACATGGATCACATGCTTCTTATTGTTATTTTTTCAATGATTCAGCATTCGATTCTACTTATTCGATTAATTTGAATTTGTACATCATAGTGCCCAACAATGACGAATTCAGAATTTTAAAGGCAAGGGTGCTCGTCGAAAAAAATTCCAAAAGAAAAGAAAAAATGAGTTTAGTTGTGGGTGCTTACTCAATATTTATCTAAATATTTTTATAATTGTCTACGCAAATTTATCAAATATGATCAAATTTAATGGGTGCTTAAGCACCCACAGGTACCCATGTGGATCCGCCATTTAGGGGTATCAATGGTTCAGTTCGGCCGGTTATTTTATAAACTTTGCATCATACCATTTTTTCGGTTATTCTATTATGTATAATCAAAATTAAACTTTTTGAAACCGTCCCAATCATGTCGGTTTCTCTTCGGTATCGGTACGGTTCGGTAAATTTTTCGGTAATTTTTATGTCATGTAAAAACCACTAGTAGAAGTAGAATGCAATAACATATGTATTTTTATATGACTTAGCAAAACCCTCTAGATATTTTTATAGTTTAAAAGGTGATGAATTACGAAATTATGAAAGATGGATAGAGTATAAATCCATCAAATATTCTACAGCGTAAACGATACTAAGCAAATACAAAAAAATATAAATCACACGAGTGGAAAGATATTAGCCAAGTTGGGATTCAAGAATAAAGTCCATAGTAGATTAAACATTTCAAAAAGATAAATCTAATTCATACGAAAGAAAATATATTCAGTACATTATAGGTTGCTACTCCTAATCACTACAATACCTTGTGTCTTGCTAGTGAATATGCTGAAAATAATTTAGCTTCAATAGAAGTAGTACAATAGGTTTGAGAATTAGATTTTGAGTTTAATCACTTGTTGGCTTGTAACTATTTCATAATTCTAAGGTCCAAGAAAAACTTTAATGCTTTATTATTTTTAAACTTAACAATATAAATATATTTTTTACATTGTAAATTTATTCGGTGCGGTTCGGTATTTTTTCAATTTATTTTCATAAAATGAAAAACCTACCCTAATTATCGGTACGGTTATAAATTTATATAAAAACCTATGGTTTTACTAAAAGAAACCTAAAATCGATTCGGTTCGGTGGTTTAGTCGGTTTTTAAATATCCATTGACACCCCTACCGCCATTGGTGCCCAATAAGGAAAGTGCTCCATACCATAAAATTATATATACGTGCTTAAATTAGAAATTTTGATAGAAGGATCTCAACCATCTCACTGTAGTTCTTGATAATAAATGAAAAAGAATAAGCAAATAAAGCCAAAATGGTGAAATTTAAGAGATCTTTGATGAGATCAGCAAAGGTGATCATGTGACATGCTTAGGTATAAAAGTTGGATTATGTTTCTCTAGTGGGTAAATAGGATAGGGTTAAGGGTGTTTAGGGTGAGCTTTGTTTGGCAAGAAACGGTTCAACTTACTTATAGAGATCTCGTCATTTAAATATCATCATGATATATAATTTTAATAAAGTAACAGAGAATAATTTGGAGAGTGTCACGGGTAATTCAAAAGAGAGAAAAAGGAAAAAGCTTTAGTTGGTGAGGGTTTGAAGTGCTCATTAATTTGCTTGAATTTTCTTTGGGCATTAAATAGTACTAGTAAGATGACATGCTACATTTGTTTGCTCCGGGAGTAAAAAATAAGAACATATAGAAGCACGGTCTAATTTCTTTTTGCTACACACTACACTGATATGATATCAAATTCTGGCAGTACTCAATCCGTTAAAAAGGTAGAACTCAAGGGGTTTCGTTCTCCGTTTTTCCTTCTTTTTTTAAAAAAATAAAAAAAAAACTTAATTGTCAGAATTCCTATATTATCCACAAAATTGCATTGGTTGTCCCCTAAGGAAATGATCTTTAAATATTGTCTTTGTTTTTTAATTTGTTTCAAAAATAGATTTCTTGTTCATCGAGAACACTATAATTCTTCAGTATTTGAAGCTTTAAATTCTTATACGGGGATAGAAACTGAAAGTTAATGATCGATTATTGTTAAAATTATTTGAATATTGATAATTCTTTCTTAAATGTTTAGTTCAAATATTGATTTAGTAATTTACTTTAAAAATCTTAAAACTCCATTGTTGACCCTTAGAAAGTTTTAAAGAAGACAAAATGGATCTTCTTAATTTAGTATTATTTGACTAAATTGGTGACTAGAGATCATTTCAGTTGGTATTTGGAAGTTGTGTTTTAAATTTGAGATAATTTGGAGCGCAGATTTGGGGTGGTTTGATCGAAATTGAACTGCAATTTCGAAGAATATTTTGTTGAACACCACACAAAAATTATATCAATCGGGTATACTTTGATGACAATTTAACAGCTAAGTTAGCTGCAAATAACACAAAGTCATACTAATCTGATAGAATTTCGTGAGAAGATGCAAAATCATGCCAACTTGGTAGATTTTGTGAACAATCTAATAGTAGGTCGAATGCAGTTAACACAAAGTGATGCCAATATAGTAAAGTTTAGTAAATAATTGACAAGTTAAGCATAAAATTGTCACGATCCGGAATTCCCACCCTAGGGACCATGATGGTGCCTAACATCGTACTCGCTAGGCAAGCCAACGTTAGAGTATTATTAACCAGTTTCCTTTATGACTCAGTGAATAAGAATAATCTATTTTAAACCAGTAATCACAATTGCGGAAGTAAGTAAACAACTTCTTTATATATAAGTACTATAATCGATATTGCCACTATTACTATCCAGAATCCGATGTCACAACTCACGAACATACTAGAATTATCTACAAACATTGGTCCGAAGGAAATTACAACTGTTCTGAAAGGAAAGAAAATAAAAATGTAGAGAAATAGAAGGGGACGCCAGGCCCTATGGACGCCAGCAGGACTACATTGGGTCTCCAAACTGTGAACCTGCAGCCAACCTCTCAATCAGCCACTGCCTACTCCGAAATCTGCACAGAAAGTGCAGAGTGCAGTATCAGTACAACCGACCCCATGTACTGGTAAGTGCCGAGCCTAACCTCGACGAGGTAGTGACGAAGCTACGACGGGGCAATTATAATATAACCTGTATATAGTATGAAATAAAGCGGAAAGAAGTACGGAACAAAAATGAAACAGTAGCCTGCAAGGAACGAATACAGAACTCCAGTATTTTATCAGTATCCAGCTATAACCAATCCTTAAGTGAAATGTAAAAACCGCAGAATAAATTGCACAATAGAGGAAAATACATAAACACATAACTAATGCGGCGCGCATCCCGATCCTACCATATAATCAGTAACAATATGAACATTTACCCTTATTACTACGTATCAATCCACCCTTATTCCTCTTGTTGCGGCGTGCAACCCGATCCCGCAATTCACCCTTATTACTCCTCAATATATCACCCTTATTCCTCCTGTTGCAGCGCGCTACCCAATCCCACCATACAATAACATTTCACCCTTATTCCTCCTCAATATATCACCCTTATTCCTCATGTTGCGGCATGCAACTCGATCCTACTATATCAGTACCAATCGCACAACAAGTACAGGAATGTCACAAATTAACTCAAAACTCTCCACAATTAAACCTCTACTAAAACAAGCGGAAAGCGGTACAATTCTGTAACTTCACTCAAATTATACTACTCAGCGAAATCAATCCAAAGTATACTAATAAACACTGATAACCAGCTTAAACCAATAAGATGAAGCAATGAAACCACGTGATGTCAATACTTTTAACAACGAAAACAATATCCGACAAGTAGCAACTAATCATGAAAATATCAAATAAGCATGTAGCAGTTAAGGCAGGGAACAATATATTAAGAATAGGAAGGGAACAATCAAAACAGGTAAATTGGCGGCGCATAGGTACTCGTCACCTCGCCAATATGCCACACACATGGATTTTCATATAGCAATTAAGTCGGGAATCCATAATCCCTCAAGTCAAAGTTAGAAATAACACTTACCTCAATCCAACGGCCAACTCAAAGCTCAATTACCGCTTTTCCTCTAGTTTCCACCTCTGAACCACTCGTATCTAGTCATAATTAACTTAACAACATTAATTATCGCTAAAGAAATCAATTCCAATGCATAATTATAAGTTTCCCAACATTTCTCCAAAAAGTCAAAAATCAACCCCAGGCCCGCTTAGTCAAAACACGAAATTTGGATCAAAACCCGATTGCCCATTCACCCCGAGTCCGGATATACAATTTGTTTTGGAATTCGACCTCAATTTAAGGTCTAAATTCCCAAATTTTGAAATCCCTAATTTCTACCCAAAAATCCCGAATTCCTCCATGAAAATCCTAAATTCTAGGATGAATCTTGTAAAAGAAGTAAAAGATTGAAAGAATCTAGTTAAGAATAACTTACTTATGATTTGGGGAATAAAAAGTCTTTGGAAAATCGCCTCTTGTGTTCTAGGTTTTGAAAAATGGGAGAATGAATGAAAAATTCCGTCTAAGTCAAGACTTATCAGTTGCAGATATCGCATTTGCGAAGCTCGCAAATGCGAGAAAAGCATCGCAATTGCGAACTCCTCGCATTCCTGCAGCCTTCGCAAATGCGAAGTTCCAGTCGCAAATGCGAACCTAGACTTCCGCAAATGCAGACCTATTCTTCGCAAATGCGAACTGCCAGCCCCCCTTGCTTCGCAAATGCGAGGCTTGCATTTGCCAGCCAGACCTCGCAAATGCGAGATCTGCATACCTGAAGCATACCAGCAAATTTTCTTAAGTCCAAATCACTCCGTAGCCTATTCGAAACTTACCCGAACCCTCGGGGCTCCAAACCAAACATGCACACAAGTCTTAAAATATCATACAAACTTGCTCGCGCGATCAAATTGCCAAAATAACATCTAGAACTACAAATTTAGTACCAAATCACATGAAATTCTCAAGAACACTTTGAAATTCCTCTTTTCTCAACTGGATGCCCGAATCACGTCAAATCAACTCCGATTTTTAAATTTCACAGACATGACTTAAATATTATATTAAACATGTACCGGGATCTGGAACCAAAATATGGGTGCGATACCAACGAGATCAAACATTAATCAATTTCTTTAAATCATTTGATTTTCAGTCTTACAATTTTCATCAAAAATTTATTTCTCGTACTAGGGACCTCGGAATTCGATTCCGGGCATACGCCCAAGTCCCATATTTCAATACGGACCCACCGGGACTGTCATAGCACGAGTCCGGGTCCGTTTACTCAAAACGTTGACCGAAGTTAACTAAATTAACTTTTAAAGGCAAAAATTATTATTTTTTCTCAAATTTCCTCATAAAAGCTTTCCGGAAACACGCCCGGACTGTGCACGCAAAAGGAGTAAAATGAGGTTTTGAAGGCATCGAAACACGAAATTGAGTTCTAAAACATAAGATGACCTTTTGGGTCATCACAAAAATCATGCGACCTGGAAAGAGCTCGTGAACAATTAACAATAGAGGTAAAGTAAATATAACATAAAATAATTTTCTGACAAGCAATAAGTGTGTGCAGAGCCGAGGGTCAATTTTCTAATTACTTCCAAAAACGGAGATAATATTTAAAGAGCAACCCCTTATAGGACTATTCCTGTAACTCACCTATATTATCTTGATAGAAAGTTTATTGAACTCATTAAATTATAATCTAATGTTACGGACAAAACTAAAAATTTGAGTTCGAGAAAAAGCACAAAATATAAGAGTTATACTCCCTCCGGTCACTTTTATTTGGCATATATATTAAAAATAGATGTTCACTTTTACTTGGAAATTTACGCATATTAAGAGAAGACAACAAATTTTTTCCTGTTTTACAATAATATTTATTACTCATTTCAAATCATTTTCTCAAATCCAATAAAATATGCATCAATTAAAATGGGTATCATGGTAAATTACACACTTCATTTATTATTTCTTAAGGGCGTGAAAAGTCAAAAGGTGCCAAGTAAAAGTGACCGAAGGGAGTAGTTTATAACTCGCACTTCTTTGTGATTTCACGTAGGTATTCAAAATTTAAATTTGATAAATTTAATTTTAATTTTGCTTTAAGAGTACTGGAGTCATTGTACTTTTACTATTATAAATTCTAAATATAATATTCTTCTCTTCTATGGATATATAACAAATTATCTCAAAATATCCACATCATTGAATGGAGTATATATATAATTATATACACTTCAATCATCCCCACCAGAGGCGGATCAAGGATTTAAATCCTATAGGTTCAATTTTTAAGATTATTTTTAGTATTAAACCCATTATATTTTTAAAGTTATGGGTTCATATCTACTTTTTTATAATTTTAGTAAATTTTTACATATAAATTTTTATTCTGCATTGAAAGTTATGGGTTCAATTGAACCCATAGTCACAACACTGCATCCGCCCGTGTCCCCACCCTAGACCCACAACTTGGGCACAAATAGACAAACACTCAACTTGCATGATAGGATTGGCTCAATTTCAGTTCATACGAATATTATTGTATTCTAAAATATAGAAAAAATATCACCTAAATTATTGGATTTTGAGTACCCTACATCAGTTTACCCTATATGACCTCGATGTTAGTTATATATATATATATATATATATATATATATATATATATATATATATATATATATATATATATATATATATATATTCTTGCTTATCTCTCACTTAATATACTTCGCCACAAACGTCCCCTAAAACACACTGCCCTCAAAAGTATCACAAAAAAACATACTGTTTCCCTTACTATAAATCAGTGCTTTTCCTTCATTAGTGATCCTTTAGTTTTCTTGATTTATCTCCTCAGAATTTTTGTTTGTCTGCATAAATGGTGCCAACAACTTCATCAGAATCTGAAACCAAATCCTCCTTTCATGAGGTTTCTAATGCTAAGCCACAAGTTGCAGTTTCAGTATTAGCAGATAAAAAATTATCTGCGAATGGTGTAACAGTTCAAACTGAAACTCTAACATCTACCGCCACCGATAAATCTTTGCAGAATGGTGATATTCAGGTAATTTTGAATATTTGAGTACCTTTTTTTCCTTCTTTAAATGGTTAAAATTTATTTTTAAATATGTTTTTTTATTTAAATATTCTTTTGTTGAGTTTTATAAGCATGGCGGCTGAAGAGTGTAACAATGATTTGTTAAGTAATCTAGGGGCAGTTAATAGCTATCCTGATTTATTAAGTAAAATCTAGGGAATAATGAAGATAGCGTTTTTTGAGAAAGTCGGAAAACTATGGACTTCTCTCTCGACGTTGCCTAACGTAGTACGACTATATAGGTGAATAAACCTAATGGGAAAAAAAGAATTACTTTACGTATTAGTCTTCTGAGGGAAAAATTCGAACTCAAATATGTTTTTCCTTTCATTAGTTCCTTTTTCTTAATTTTCTTTCCTAGTCCTTCACCCAAAAGAGTTCAGGAATATGTTTCGTTATTCAATTAAACTCGTTTCATCATAATGTGCACTTACCTATTGCATGATCCTAATTCCTTCGTAGACCTTATATATTTTTCGTTTTTTTAATAAGATTTTAGACGGGATAATCTAATAAAACAGTGAACTTTATCCAGCAATATTCTCCTAATTTTCTTTTCTTCTCTCAGCAGAAGTTTTATGTCATGTTGAAAGATGATAAAATGCATTTCTTTGTTGCTTTCTCAAAAACTCAAAGTGTGGCATGCAGTTATAATAAAACAGTGAGATATATATGTGCAATGATTTTCTTACATTCCTGTAAAATGTTTCTTTATTTTTATTTCTTTAAATTGGGGTTGGGTGGGGTGGGGGATTAAGCCTTAAGGTGGGGTTTGTATGTTGGCTAATGAAGAAAAAAGACTGCACGCCTGCAATGAGTGCAATGTATCAGAAATTTTAAGTGAAAAGGAAATACACAAATAAAAGATATACTAGTAACATATTATTACCGCATGGTTGACTTGGCTTGCTTTATTAAGATCATGATGATCAAAAGAGACTTTGCGCGTCTACTTTCAATTTCAGTGCACCCTATTCCTTACTAATTAGCAGAGAGGATATTAATGTCATTTAGAATAATTAGGAAACAAAAGTACTTGCATTCTGTTTTTTACCAAATAAAGATATAAATATAATGCATGAATTTTTATCATTTAATCAATGATTAAGTAACATATATTCTTTCTTTAATTTGTTACTGACATAGTTAAATTATTTAGTGTGATATAAACAAAAATGTGAATAAATATGTTTCAAATAACTATGGTAATTGACAACTTAAAAACAGTACTGGACAATTAGATTATATGGTCTATTAATCGTTGGATGTGATCGTCTTATCAAACTTATATTGGCATTTAACTATCTTTCTAAGAAGTACATATTATACTGAGCTATTTTCAGATATAAACTTTTTGATTGGAAAATTATTCAAAAACTTCTCTGAATTCAAGACCAACCTTCGACAGGTTCAACTGTATCTTTAGTCTGTCTGGTCCGATCAATTTTGCGAAAAACAAGCAGGGAATCTTTCCTTTTATAATTTATATTTTTTTCCAGAATTGGTTTCAAAATTCCCAGAAAAAAAAAAAGATCTAGAGTGAAACTACAAAAGTGCTTATATGAATTTGAGTTTCGATAATAATGGTTTTAACTTACACTATTGAATTTTCAGAAATCACTATTATTTAGTGGCTATTAACTTCCTATAACTACCATATATATAATTACTTCCTATAACTACTATTCAGTTGTTACGGTAGTGTATTCGCGCTGTTGTATTCATGGATACAGCAGCAAAAAGCGCCTAAAAATCAGGGCAGTCCAACTGTACACGCCTGTATTCACATGTATTTGCACCATGTATTCATGAATACAACAGTAAAAAAACGCCTAAAATCAGGGCAGTCCAGCTGTCCCGTCCCATTTCGTCACGTCCCGCCTGTCCCGCGTAATTTTTTTTTTTTTTGAATTCTAGCTGTTGGGCAATGGCTTCAATTGCAAAAATAGCCGTTCTCAAAGGCCAAAACGGTCATAAATGGCCTCCACCCCCCCCCCCCCCCCCTAAAAAAAAAACCATCCTCCCCAAACTTTTAATATAACCTCTAAGTTTATTAAATTACACTTTGGCCTTACTTTCTACTATATATACCCATCCTTCTTCATTCTTTCCCACAAAAAATCAATCATCCTCTCTCAAATCTCTTACATTCTATCTATATTATTCTCTTAATTTTCTCACTATCAAGTGATAACTTTCAAGTATTTGGGCAAATAAGTCAAAAAACTAGTTATTGCAAACTTTAAAAACTTAATCATCGTTTTTTTTTTAAACTGCACTTAAGGCCCGCGAACCCGTTTCGTCCCATTTGTCCCGTCCTTTTTTGTCCCGTCCCGCCTAAATATCGTCCCATCCCGTTAATTTTGTCTAGTTCCGTCCCGTCCCGTTGGACAGCCATAGTGGGCAGCAGGCGCACATGCCATTCACGGCGGCCGAGAATTTCTCTCTCTAAGTAAGACCCTTAAAAGTCATAACCTTTGTTGATGTATGCTGTATGTAAATAATATTACTTGTCACTTGATGTTATCTGATTTTGACGGATCAATAAAAGAAACAAAATATATCAGTAGTAATTATATAGTTGTTGATTACTCTTAGAAACATTTAATAAATACTAACTTACACAAAAAGAGAGAGCAATTAGTTTTGATATGCTATTTTTAGAAGATTGACATGAATCAGCATATTTCAGATGCAATCTTGTAGAAAAGGACCCTTAAACTTTATTAATCCACAATATTAGCATCTAAATTTTTATTAGACTATTAGTTTTTTGTGAATCAATTATTCGATTTTCATCTTTGACCGGAGAAAAATAAAAAGGTTTGAGGCTTAGAATCCTATCAACTGACACTTCACTTGCAAGCCTTTCAACGGCTGAGGAGCCATACCTTTGATCTATCAGCTTCTCTGCTTGAAAAAATCTTTGGTTTTGCATTCACTTTTGAGGGCTATAATGGTGGAACTTCCCAATTCATTCTCTACCTATGGTCCTATCCTATTCTCTTTAAATTTTTAATTATATTATACTAGTTGCTATAAATTTGAAATATTTTATATCTTCTATTTTAACTGACATCTGCTGCATGGACAATTGATAGATGGGCAATTTCTTTTTCCGAGATTGAATTTATTTTTCCTCCGACTCAATATGTAATTTTATTATGATTGATTGTTTTTTAAAATTAACTACTACTTTCTTGTATGTTATCAATTGTGCTGTTTGGTTCCTATAGTTGTAGTGATATTTGTACTGTGATTGTTTTCCTTAACTGGGAACTTGCTGGAAATTTGCAGAAACTTAGGGTTTCAGCTCATAGAGAAGCTGCAATTTCAATGGGACAACTTAATGGTGCAGAATACATAGGGATTAATGAGGTTCGAGCAAATAATGCTAAGAAAGTTTCACTCTTGCCTCTCATTTTCCTCATTTTCTATGAGGTTTCTGGTGGTCCTTTTGGTGTTGAGGACACTGTTCATGCAGCTGGTCCTCTTTTTGCTCTTCTTGGATTCTTGGTTTTCCCTTTAATATGGAGTGTCCCTGAGGCACTCATTACTGCTGAAATGGGCACTATGTTCCCTGAAAATGGTGGTTATGTTGTGTGGGTTTCTTCTGCTTTAGGTCCATATTGGGGCTTTCAGCAAGGTTGGATGAAATGGCTGAGTGGAGTCATTGACAATGCACTTTACCCCGTTATGTTCTTAGATTACCTAAAATCAGCTATCCCTGCATTAGGTGGTGGGCTTCCTAGGATTCTAGCTGTTTTGGCTCTTACTCTGGTTCTCACTTACATGAACTACAGGGGTTTAACCATTGTTGGTTGGTTTGCTGTTTCGCTTGGTATTTTGTCGATCCTTCCTTTTGTCGTTATGGGGCTCATTTCGATTCCCAAATTAAAGCCTGCAAGATGGTTAGTGGCAGATGTACACAATATTGATTGGAACTTATATCTGAATACTCTCTTCTGGAATCTGAATTATTGGGATTCAATAAGTACTCTTGCCGGAGAAGTACATAACCCGAAAAAAACTCTGCCTAAGGCTCTGTTTTATGCTGTTATTTTGGTTGTACTATCGTACTTTTTCCCTTTGCTGATCGGTACGGGAGCCGTTCCCCTCGAGCGTGACTCGTGGACAGATGGATATTTCTCAGACATTGCGAAAATACTTGGTGGAGTTTGGCTTAGATGTTGGGTTCAAGGGGCTGCTGCAGTATCAAATATGGGAATGTTTGTGGCTGAGATGAGCAGCGACTCTTTTCAGTTACTCGGTATGGCAGAGAGGGGAATGCTCCCTGAGTTCTTCGCAAAGAGATCTCGCCATGGAACTCCTTTGATTGGGATCCTATTCTCAGCTTCTGGTGTGATTTTACTTTCGTGGCTGAGCTTTCAGGAGATAGTAGCTGCAGAAAATTTCTTGTATTGCTTTGGAATGATCTTGGAATTTATAGCATTTGTATGGTTAAGGATTAAATACCCCAATGCAGCACGCCCTTTCAAGATACCAGGTGGAACCATTGGAGCCGTGCTGTTGTGCATACCTCCGGCCATTCTCATTGGTGTTGTGTTGGCCTTCTCTTCGATTAAAGTTATGGTTGTAAGCCTGGTCGCTGTTGCGATTGGGTTGGTGTTGCAGCCATGTCTCAAGTTTATTGAGAAGAAGAGATGGTTGAAGTTCTCCATTAGTTCTGATCTTCCTGATATCACGTCACATGGACCGTTGCTTGATTGATTCTCTAACGAGTTGGGGCTTTATAAGGTCTAACTATTCCACTTACATAACAGCTATGGCGACTAAGTTGAGTGCAGAGTTATGGTGTAGTGCATGGAGAAAAGGCAGGCAGCAGAAGTGTTGTCGAGGTGTGGATGATCATTTTCTCTTGAACGATTTTATGGTAGCTTCTATCGTTGTAAGCTGTATTTGCCATGTCCCCATGCCTATGGAGCAACACCAGCAGAGGTGGTTGTTGGATGATCCATTTCTCTGTAGGGTATCTTCTAATCTTGTAGCTAGCTGTATTTGCCCCTGTTGTTGAGATTGTTGAAGTTATGATGGTGATTCAGGGAATTGAGTGATTTTTCCTGAATTGATTATGTTACTTGTGGTGTGCTAGTATTGTAGAGGTGTAAATGAAGGCATAACTGAAGCCCGACTGTGCTAATGTTAGTTTGAACTCAGGTTGTGATGGAATAAAATAAAAATAAAAAGTGATAACAACCACTAGTCTTGAATAGAATTAGAATGGATATAGAGGATTCCCATGGGATATATTCTCACCGGTCACGTTATTTTGTATGCAAGTGCTTTGATGTTAGAGAAGGTCATTTAGACAAAGTGTGCCAGCTTGATATGAACTAACTTCACCTAGAAACTTCTAGTTTGACTCCCAACTGCAGCTCGTTTATAGCTCGAATGTTTTAGACTAAAACATTACTCTGATGACAGTCCCAAGTCCCGGCTGCAGGATAAATGAACTAACATAATCCATCTATCATTGGAAAATCTTTTAAGGAAAACATGTTGCCTTCGTTTCTACATCTAAAACAAATAAAGCTGCTCTGAGGTAGACGCTTAAGAAACTACCAAGTAATGAAGATCTTAAGTACAGATGCTAGAGGAGTACACTAATGATATATATCAAATTGTCAATGACCACCTTTCACAACTAAGCTATTTTTCTCTCCAAAAATTGTGTAAAATCTTGAGCATTGAGAGATAGAATTTATAAGTGCTGGTTCTGAGCTAAAAGAATGAGTTATGCAATGCATATTTAACTCTATCTGTACTTATTTTCCCCACACATATATAGGGTTAGCGAAGCACTAATGAACCATTGTTGAATCCGTTGGTGATCTTGAGAACAATAACTATGTCTCACTCCCAAACAAGTTGAAGGTTTCTCCATTTATATTCAAACTAGTAAGGTACTCGAAGAAGGATATGCTAAGAAGCTAAACAAGAGCTCACCCGGTATTTATTCTGATTGGAAGGTACTCGATCGGTCTTGTTCGAAAAGAATATCCTCATTGAAAGATGCCACACTAGAAGAATGAAATAACTTTTGAGTGTTCCACCAGTATGTTTGTTATGTCGAGGAAGAGGCAAACCCAAAAATAAAGAAGATAAAGAATACCAAATTTTAACGTAAAAACCCCTTCAAATTGAAGGTAAAAATCACGGGATCACAAAGATCCAAAAATCTCCACTATAAAAATAAGAGGGTTACAAAAGTTCTCCAAATTGGCTACACAACAAGTGCCAAACACGCAGCAACAATAGCAACAACAAATCAATTGAAGAAGGAGGAGTCAGATGCTAAGAGCCTCCAAATCCGATCTCCACCATTCAAATCAAAGAGCAAGATGTTAAAAATATCCGGTAAAAGTTTCAGCCTGATCCAACGGTTAACGAATCCGAAAACATAATTTGAAGTTGGTTGGACGGAACAAAATTCTTGCAGCAAAACAAATACTTTTCCTTCTCTCTTCTCTCTTGATGAAAGTTCTCTAAAAAAAACCGCTTATGTGCTAAAGTCTTTCAAAGACTTATACCAATGAGCATAAATAATTCTCCAAGGTTACTCTATTTATAGATAATGAGTGGTGCTTTCTTTTAAAGCCAAAACCAACTCTACATAGGAATAAAAATCGAACCAATTCCGAATAGGAACGAAAACAAAAAGAGAATAGGATGCCATTGGGCCCTTGGCTGGACAACATGGGCATGGGCCCAACAAACTCCCCCTTCAGCCAATGGGCCAAATATGTCTTCAAGTAGAGGAACTATTAACAGGCTTCATGCCTGCCAATTTTCTGCAAAAATGCATGCTTGTCTGCAACCACCACTTTTGTCAGCATATCCAAAGGTTTTCATCAATGTGTATCTTCTCAACCTCAAATAATTTCTCTTCCACGACCATTCTTATCCAATGATACTTTTTATTTGTATGTTTGGTATTAGAATGAAAAGTGGAGTGCTTGGTAAGACAGATAGCACTCTGATTATCACAAAATAAGATGTACCTTGGCTGCTCAAAGCCAAGATCATTAATAAACTCCTTCATCCATAATAGTTCTTTGGCACCTTCTGTGACAGCATCTGTGGTGGATAGAGCTATGCACTTCCGTAGTCTAGATTGCCAAGAAACAGCTCCCCTACAAAGTGATCAAATAATCGGAGATCTTGAATTATCAAGTTTGCCTCCTAAATCAGAGTCTGTGTAATAAAAAGCTCAGGCTTGCCACTGCCAAAGCACAACTCAAATCAGCAGTACCTTTCAAATACCTTAATATTCATTTTACTACATCCCAATGTTCCTTTCCAGGATTAGAAAGGAATCTACTAACAGTACCTACGACATTTGTAATATCTGGTCTAGTGCAAACCATAGCATACATCAAACTACCAACAGCAGAAGGGTAAGGAATATGAAACATCTTCCTTTTCTCTTTATCGGTAGATGGGCTCTGGCTAGTACTCAATTTGAAGTGTTTAGCAAGAGGAATACTAACCACTTTTGCATCTGTCATATTGAACCTCTTGAGTACTTTCTCAATGTATTGCTTTTAGGACAAAAATAACTCTTTTCTATCTCTGTGTTGGTGTATTTGAATGCCCAAAAGTTTTCTTTGCTGGCCCCAACTCCTTCATCGCAAACAATTTGCTCAACTGCTTCTTAAGGACTGCAATTCTGAATTTATTGTTGCCAACAATAAGCATATCATCTACATAAAGCAATAAGATAGGTAAATCATCATCAGAGAACTTCTGGAAGAATACACAGTGGTCTGAAGAAGTTTTTTGTACCCTTATTTTTTATGACAAATTCAAACTTCAAATACCATTGCCTTAGAGCTTGTTGCAATCCATACAGGTTCCTTTTCAATTTGCAGACATAGTTTTCGTTTTCCTTAGTAAACCCTCAGGTTGCTCCATATAAACCTCCCCATCTAAATCACCATGAAGAAAAGCAGTCTTTACATCCCATCTGCTTAACCTCTAAATCTAGATTCGCGGCTAAGCCTAGAATCATATGAATAGAAGACATCTCCCACAACACCTTTGCGGGACAAGTGTTAGTCTGTCACTTGTATTTGCCTTTTCGTGAGGTTGTTCTCTCGATATTTTGTGCTCTCTTTTATATAGTGGATTACTCATCTCTGCTTGTGGACATAGATCAATTGACCGAACCACGTTAAATGTTTGTATCTCTTTTGGTATATTTTTCCTTTATTGTCTACTTTATTGTCGTTCAAGGTTTGTTTTACTAGCTTCCGTATAGCACCTTTTTTTTCGATCCTAACAAGTGGTATCAGAGCGTGGTTCAAGACAGGTTCATCTTGGCAAATTTAGTTCTAGCCGCAACCTATTTGACAGTAATCATGGTTTTTGTTTGAAAATTTGACCAGAGTACTATTCATGTTGAGACAAACTTCGCGATGGAGATTTGGAGATGCGACCTGTTGAAGGTTATGTGACGAAGGTGGATCAGTTTATTTTGTAAGAAAATTTAGGCCAAGGGGAAGAAAATTATTAGGTATTTGTCTTGATTTCTTTACCATATTTGGTTTTCCCATCTCTCGAAGGACGGGGCAACATATTTACCATAATTGAATTTTCCTTCTTGTAGAAGGAAATTATAAATTTCCAATATTTGGCTAGTCCCTTTTCTTGGAGGAAAATGTTTGGACTTCTAAAAATTGAGGATTTCCTTCTCATTCAGTAGCATCCACAATGTAGCCATATGGGGTTTGAGAGTGTTGTTTAATTGGAGAACTTTAATTTACGGGACAAGTGTTAGTCTGCCACTTGTGTTTGCCTCTTCGTGAGGTTGTTCTCTCGATATTTTATACTCTCTTTTATATAGTGGATTGCTCATCTCTGCTTGTGGAAGTAGGTCAATTGACCGAACCACGTTAATTGTTTGTGTCTCTTTTGGTATATTTTTCTTTTGTTGTCTGCTTTATCGTCGTTCAAGGTTTGTTTTACTAGCTTCCGCATGACACATGATATTTTCGATCCTAACAAATGTCAACCATGAGATAGTGATCAATCCCAAGTGTCCATTGATCCTGTACAAGCTGCTCATAGTATGGTTGTTTAGTCAAATTTGCAGGAGAACTTTTCCACCAATAGTCACTGGGGTTAGAAGAATTGCCAGCTAACCTGTTACCCGTTTCAAAGGTCACACAGTTAAGCTGGAATACATTCAGATGAATCATAATATCCAAATAGAAACAACAGCTTTTCTTCAACCGCATCCATTGGTCGTCAAACTTCCAGTTTTGCGACTTGCGACTTTACTGATATAAATCCCAAGTCCAGTGACTAGATATAACTGAAATTATTAAGACTGACACGGCTTGGAATTTTTTCTGATTTAGCATGCCAATGTAGTTATTCGAGTTTAGCTCATATACATCTGCGGCAGCGTGAACAATTTCTTTTACACTTCCTACAAGTAACGCTATATAAAAAGCAAGATCTATAATCTTGAAAATAAAGCAGGTTATTTGCTACAACAGGTCCCGATAAGGTAAAAGTTCTTTTACACTATCGGTGTATATGTAAGTAAAGCTTTAGTTATATTTTAAGTGACAAGAATTAGTTTTAAGAATTTGGTGCAATAACCTGAAAGTTTGACGCCTATACGTGAAGTTAACCCACAATCCATACCCAAATAATTTAAAACTTATACAAGTAGAAAATTCATTTCTATGTGAATACAAAATCAATAGTACTAGTGGGTCTAGTTTAAAAGGGCTTGTAAATAACAATTCTGGCAATAACTTCTAGCAATTCCCTTAGTTTCTAACCGCAAATTTTCGAAGAAAAATTGAATCCCTCTAGTTCTTCGAATAATTTAGTAGAATCAAGGGTTGGGTACTGTGAAAAGAAATTATCTCTTGGTAGCATCCATTAAAATGCATGAAATGAAATGGACGAAGTTATCTCTGGATTTGATATCGAGTAGAGTCACACAATTAAACTGTAGGTACTATCCATGAATTAAATTCCATTAAGACTGATTTTATGTTGGAAACACAAACCAAAAAAGAAAATAAAAAAGCAAAGGCCACGTAGTTAAAATGGTGTGTAAAGTTATTCCCTTTTTCAATTTGTCTGTCCCGGGGATTTGGGAACAAGCTCAGGTGGCATTTTATGTATTTTGCCATCTAGATAATACCTCCATATGATAAAAGGTAAGGCGAGGGAGGGTCACTTTGCCTAATTCCCCTAGTGAGATAAAAGAATGAACCGTTTATTAATATAGAAGTACTAGTGGTAGTGACACATGACATAATTAACTTGATTAATTCAGGGGGGGAAAAAGTTAAGATAATGAAGAGCATATTTTACAAGGACCACCCGAACTTGTCAAAAACCTTTTCTAAATCGATTTTTATCGTGATCTTAGACTTTAGTTCTTTTGAAATAGTTTAGGACTTCATGAAGTATAGCCTTACCGATGTCCTTCTACCTTTTGTTAAAACTAGTTTGAGTAGGATGGATTAATTTCGGCAATAAGGATCTGATCCTATTAATTAGTATAGGCAGTGGAACACAAACTATTGTCTAATAGTTTCAGCATTTTGGAATTAAGCAAATATAGGTTTTATGCATAAATTCCGGCACAGTCTTGGTATCTTCAAGACAGAAATTAATAAGTTGGAAGGAAAATATTTGAAAGAGAAAAGGATAAAGGCCATCCGAACTATTTGAGAGCATTCAAAATGATTATTGCTTCTCCATAGTTTCTTGATATTACTAGGTAGAGCGAAGACTCCCAGTAAGTAGTGTATATATATATATATATATTTAAAGATAGCTAGTGCATCTCGGATCTTAGTTTGGTCATCTTTAGAGTTGGCTTCTCTCCCCATCATTTAACCATCGCACTCTAGATTTGAGTTTCCAAAACACCCAGAAATTGATAGTATGATAATATGGGGAATTTTGAATCCTGCCAAGTCTAGCTAGTAAGGTGTTTCTTTAATGGAATATATTACAAAAAAAATGTGTCTATATTCCATTTCTTGACATTTTCAATGAGTTTCTCAATAGCACTGCCTATATTATCCTGCTTCTACAATAAGACTGTCAGTTGGTTTTGCTTTGTCCAACAGCTTACATTGATCTTTCTATGTTTGTACGTAATGGATGAGACACTTATTAGCTATCCTATTCTTTAGCTGATCTAGTTGTGCTTTATGTCGCATGCTGTGCATGTACGTATTTTTATGTGCAAATAGGACGTTGTTTTGTTGGACTGTAGCTTGAGCTAAAGATCGAGTGAATTCTGGTGGAGAATAGCAGGATATCTGCCCGCACGCTGATAGAAGAATGTTGTTGCTGAATCTATAGGAGTAAGGTCTGCTTACACACTACCATCTCCAGACTCTACTTGTGAGAATATACTGGGTATGTTGATGTTGTATTTTGTCAGTCTCTGTTGTCCAACAGTTAAAGCAAATGAGACATTTCTATTAACAATATTACGGTCATTTAGCAGCTCCAGCGCTCCATCAAACTGATGAATCCGCTCAATCCTCCTCCTCCTCCTCCTCCTGATCCTATACCTAATAGGCCCTTAAGAAGTGATTCCAGAAGACCTTCATATCCAACAACACCAACTCTACATATGGTGCAGCAAAGGGAAATCCTGCTCTATAAAAGGGCGAGGATTGGATTTGACCATAAAGAGGAACATTTAACCCCAACTATTTCGCCCGAAAGATGAATGGAGGGATACCTCTCGCTTTACCTGAAAGATGAATGGATACCTCTCGCTTTACCCGAAAGATGAATTGAGGGATACCTCTAGCTTTACCTGAAGAAGCAGACCACGAAATATTATTCCAGATGCTTCTAGTTATGGGTCTATGTCAAGGAAGAAGATTAGAGGATGGCCTTGAATTTTGCATGGAAATGTTGGAAGCTGGACGTTCCTCCAACTTCAAAACATGATTAAAACAGTGAGGCAGATGGGACTTGTCCTTAACCAGAAAGACCCATTCTTCCCACTGGTTTGGGAGGCAATCCTGGGAAATAAAGCAATCCCTCTTCTAGTTTTCTTCCCTTCAATTTGTAGAGTTTAAGGAACATGGGGAGTATCTATTTTATTCTTCTGAGACAGACATCTAGATCAGTAGAAGTTAGTAGAAAGCTAAACTCGACCTTGAAACACATTAAACACCTGAAAACATGAAACAACTCTTCGATAATCTAAATGGACTGAACCATCAGTACACGTTCAGTTCAAGTATAAATATGACCAATAAATACCAATTTATCAGTCGCAAAATGAAATCATCAATGGTAATACAGCAGTTTCCATGAAACCTTTTCAGAGGTTGAGGTTTAATCTCGACAAAAAGTCTCCCACCAATTGCACAAAACAAAGCCCTATTTGCAATCTGATGTTGTCAATATCACATCAGATACTGTGTAATTGATAAGCGGAAGCAGCCTACTTTTACTCCATGTATTAAGACAGCTGAAGACCTCCAAAACCAGTAGGGACTGTTTATCAATCAGTAAAAAGGATTTCATTCCCTACAAACATCTAAAGGCTAACTTATCACACTCCAAATAACAGGAAAAATTGATCATCCAATTAACAATCAGATGCGACGCTTCTTTGGGAGGCGGCATCCATTATGGGGACGTCGTGTTGTGTCCTCAATGAATACCACAGGATTCTTATCTCCACGAGAATGAGTATAGCCCTCTCTGAAGCTTAGAATTGCTTGCTTCTTTTTCTTAAAGAAAGTAAAGCCATTTACTTTCATGACCACTGACCTCAAGCCCCGGTCTCTGGCTTCACGCCCAACATGTTCTGCAGTTGATTCGGCAGCGTATCTTGCAATTTTTGTTCCTTTTCCTGTTATCTTACCTGCACTAGACCCAAACTTTTTGTTCCCTTTTGAATCCGTCACAGTAACAAAGGCATTGTTGCGAAGAACTTTTATATGAACAATATCAGCATCCTGCTCAACGTGATACCTAGAAAGTGGAGCACCACCCAGAACACCCCTCGTATTGTCCTCCGTAAGTCCTCTAACAAAGTCCATTGGTCGAGAATTGTTTCCCATCTCAGCTTCCTTTGGGCTTTCAGAATGTATGAAACACCTCCTACCAACATTATATGGTGAATGAACATTCAATCCCAAGATTGAGTGTTGATTACTGCATATTTTGCTTTCAGTCTTCCCTTGAATACCTGCAAAATGATTTATTGAGCCAACGGTTCAAAAATTACTGCATATCTCAAGACCAGAATAACAGACAAGGGCAAATGTGTGCAAGCTATACAAAATACTGTTCTGCAGATGCGTATTACAAAGCTGGAAAAAACAAGTGCAAGAGATTCCAGGATCTACTAAATACAAGTGAGACAGACATTATAATCGATTCAAACACATGCACATAATTACAAACCACAATGTTCTACCACTGCTGGATGCAGTTCCCTTTCTATTACTCAAGATGTTAGGTCTAATTTTAAATCCAGAAGTTCTGCTCCATCACCTTAGAAGTTCCCTTGTAAGCTTTATGGAAGCATTTTTCTTTCTTCCACACGAGGAATACTAACAGAAAAATCCAAACCAATAGAGCAACATGTAAGAGAGTCAATTTCAACATGGAAAGATTTGACAAAATACTATGTGGGCAACCAACAACAAAACTTATGATTTTCGAATGCTTGAAAACAAAAGAGAGTAATGGATAATCCTTAACGTTTTTACCTACTAAAGCAACAAAACAAGTAAAATGAAATCAAGGCAGGTACAGACTGGGGTGGGTCTCTATTACATGATCCTGACAGTATATGGGAGGACTATTCTACTTGGTCTTGTGATATCCTTGTAAGACTTGTCTTTCTCTTTGTAATCCATATATATATATATATATATATATATATATATATAGAAAGAGAAGAAACACAAATAGTCTTCTATCATTCCCCCGTATATATATGTTATATTTCATACCCCTAAACTCTCAAGTGCTCAGGTGAACTCTTCCATTTACTTGGATCAAAAATCGACAAGCATCTATCATCTTCCACTTTGATAGTCCAATATTCTAAATTAAGTTTGTGAGTTCTACCCCCTTTATACTATCTTTCAATGACTGTAGCTTTGAGGAGTCTTAGTTATTAAAGAGAAATATGAACAGTTTATCTACAATACAATCATGCAATCTCTAATCCTCTGCTTATGATTTTAACAAAAGTCAGCGCAGATTCAATAACCAAAAAAGGAAACTTATAAGTCTTAATCTTTGCATAAAATCAAGGCGGAAACCATTTAAGTTACTGGTATAAATAATTTTGAGGAGGAAAGTTTTAAGCTTAAATAAACTCCAAAATTCAATAATAAAGATATGCAATTTCGTTTAATAGTACCCACCATAATTTGGAAGTGCAGAAAAGGTCCTGAAAGCTTGAGAAGAATGTAATTTGAAAGCATTGGCAGCCCATAAGACACTGCGTATAACTTTCATCTTGCCTGTAATAATATGAAACTTCTTCCTACCAAAATAACAAAACCAGTTTAGTAATAAGGGATTGTTGTCTAATATCTGAAGGAGGGATAGAGAAAGAGGAATATACACTACACTGTTAAGGTGACCGAAGAGATGCAAAAATGGAGAAGATCTGCCAGGAAATGTAGGGCTCAAGTGAAGTCGAGTAGGAACCCGGTTAGCCCAATATAACAATTTAGGTTTAGGCCCAGACTAAGTGGGCCTTAAAACACATTTATACAGTCCTTCTTTTTCATCTGACATTAAATATAAATGTCAAATTTTTTAATTTCTCTAGCTACCTATTTTATTATTGAAACCTAGGCCTCTCCAGTATTACTGTATATTAGAAGAGAAACTTTCGACAGTGTGTAGAGATGGCAATTGGACGGGGCAGGGCAATTTTTGATCCACTAAGATTTTGATCTGCTCTGTCCTGCCCCGTTTAGCCTTGCTCCAAAATTTTGCCCTGCCCTATTAAGCCTTGCCCCGCCCTGCCCCGTTTAGATTCATTTTTATTTTTTTTTTATTTCCCAGTAAATACTTTGTCTTATCCATATATTTATATAAATACCCTATTTTACATCCACTTTGCCAAAGAAAAACAAAGAATATCATCTTCGAAGACTAACGTGCAATTTGGTTTTAAACCATCATCTTCGAAGATTAACTATGAGAAGATACATAATTCTTAACAGGTATTGGAGTATTGAAATTACATGTGTATTCATGTACGGATATTTGTCTTTATAAATGTTGACAATTAAGAAGGGACGACATTCTTTTTAAAATATTATCACGAATTATAAATTGCGAACAATTAAAGTTGGCATTAGTAAGTGTCACGTTGAAAATCATACAACACATGGCTTCTCTCACTCTCAAGATAACGCATAGTATTATGTATACTTTGGATTGTCTATTTCTTTAATTGTAGCTTCCACGTCACATTCATCAATACGTAAAAAATTCTACTATTCTTTAAAGGTATTATTCCAAATTTGTGTCTGTTACATTCTCTAGCTACTTCAATATTAATTTATGAAAGAAAAAAAGACATTGACAATAAAGTAACCAAGGGGCTGACCTACAACCTGCCCTGCCCCATTAAAATTTTTCAAAAATATAGTTTTGCCCTGCCCTGCCCCATTTACATATTTCCCAGCCCTGCCCCGTTTACTGTTTGCCATGCCTCGCCCCGCCCTACCCCAATTGCCAACCCTAATAGTGTTAAGATATTTTCAATAAAGCTTGAGGGCATTTAGGCCATTTCACATCAGCTCTATATGTCCCCCCCCCCCCCCAACCCCCTACACAAATACTACATGTAACTTCTAAGTTACTCCAGATGTATGTTTTTCTCCAATTTGTTTGCATAACATACACAATGAACTTACAAAGCTTCTCAAATTTTCTTTGTCTTCCTCAACCTTTTCAATTTGCAGGTGCATTCTTACTCTTTAACGTCAATTTTGTTGTTTTCTATCTATTTCTCTTACTTTTTTGTATCAATGGTAAGATAGTAAAAATGGAGCTTTACCTCAAATTCATAAAAATAAATTAACTGAATTAAAGACAGATTTTGTCTATATTCAAGAAGATCCGGAAATTTTCGAGTTAGAGTTTTGATAGATAAAATTGGACGAGTGAAACTGTGAAGGACGAAAAAAGCACGTTTCTTCATATGTTTATGATATGTTGTCAGGGGTATTTTTGAGAAAGAAAATATGCAAACAATGCTAACCCATTACAGTTTTAATTAGCATTATTTTATTTTTTATTTTAAAATAATTTTAAAACTCCAACACGAAACTACTCCCCAATTTGAATTGGTAGTTTTTTATTTTTTTTATTTTCGCTAATTATTTTAAAATAATTATAAAACTCCAATTTTCTTGGAGGTTCGTCCAAAAAATCTACACTTATCATCTTATGGTTATGCACTTGGCTTCATATGGTGACTTTACCTCTCCTTTTATTATATATAGATTTTTAATTTTTTTATTATGCCAACTCATAAGTATAGTTATTTATAATTTTATTCGAACTTTTCTAATACTTTACCAGGCTAAATGATTCTAAAAAATAAGAATAATATAAAAGTAAATAACTAAATGGTATCAGAGCCAATAAGTAAGCAGACCAGTTTAGGATAACTTAACATTTAAATATGCTAGCTTAGGATAGACCACAAGAAACCTCCCCACATTTCAAATTCTTGGAATGACCGAGCCATCATCTTCAGAAAATAATCATATAACTTTCTTACATCCAAGAGAAATAGAGGCGGACCAGGTGGGTATTTTTATTGTTGAATTTACATATTTAATAAAAATTAAGAATAATAGAAGAATATATGTATTAAACCTTAAATATATGATCATTCCAAACACAAAGAGGATGATCTGTAAAAAAAAAATAATAAAATAACTTTACACGAACTATGGGGATTAATTTGCAAAATAAATAACTCTATGTGACGACCCGGCCCGTTGTCACGTGAGTTACTGCCCCGTTTCCCCCATATTATGTTTCTCTATGCTTCATTATCGGTATTTGAGGTGATCGAGTTGAATTGGATTGGTTTTAGATGGAAATGAGACACTTAGTCTCTTTAAGGAAAGCTTATTTTGGAAAAGTCAACCGGAAGTTGACTATTGAGTTAGAGGGCTCGTATGTGATTTTTGGTGATTCGGTTAGCTTCGGGAGATGATTTGTGATTTAAGAGCGTGATCGGAAGTAATTTTGGAGGTCCGGTGTGGAATTAGGCTCGAATTGGCGAAGTTAGTATTTTGGCGAATTTCGGTTGGTGGGTGAGATTTTGATCCGGGGGTCGGAATGGAATTTCGAGAGTTGCAGTAGTTACGTTTGGTGATTTTGGATGTGTGTGCAAAATTTCAGGTCATTCGGAGATGTTTTGGTTGGGTTTTTGATCGAATGCGTATTTCGGAAGTTTTTAAGAAACTTAGGCTTGAATCCGATGCGATTTAATGGTTTTAGCGTTGTTTGATGTGTTCTGAGGATAGGAACAAGTTTGAATGGGGGTTTTAGGATGTGTTGGTATTTTTGGTTGAGGTCCCGGGGGCCTCGGGGTGATTTCGGGTGGTTAAACGGAAGAAATTGGAGTTGGAAATTGCAGGTTCTTGGTTGCAGCAGGTATTTCCGCATCTGCGGAAAGGAGACCGCAGATGCGGCTGCGCGGAAGCGGAGAAGGCATCGCAGGTGCGGAAGAGGGTGAGGCTGAGCAGTTTCCGCAGAAGCGGAAAGGTATTCGCAAAAGCGGATCCGCATGAGCGGAAAAGTCACCGCAGAAGCGGTTTGGGCCTGGGGGGGGGTGAAGTTTCGGAGAAGCGGGAATATGAGTCGCAGAAGCGGCCTCTGAGATTTAATGAGATTCCGCTTAAGCAGACAAAGACCGCAGAAGCGGTCACGCGGAAGCGGGCGTGGGGACCGCAGAAGCGGAAACCCCTGAAGGCCACTAGGAGTTTAATATCATTTTTCATCCGCGAGGGTTATGTATTTTCCTCCATTGTTGAGCAAGCTTGAGAGCTTTTGACGGGGTTTTAGAGAGTTTTGACTGGGAATCGATTGGAGGTAAGTCCTATGGCCTAGAAACATCATTTTATTGAAGAATCAACCTTTAATTCTTGGAAAAATTGGGTTTAAATTGGAAGAACTAGGGCTTGGTTTTTGAAATGAAAATTTGGGATTTGAGGGGGCATTTGGGCTCCGATTTTGGTAAATTTGATATGTATATACTCGTGGCGAGACGAGGAATCCGGAGATGCAAATTTTGTAATTTTTCGAGAAGTGGGCCCAGGGCTCGGGTTTTGCCAACTTCATGATTTTCGACGTTTTTCGAGTATTTTTGATTGGGTTATGTTTCTTTGGCCTATTGTAATGTATTCCTTATGGTTTTGATCAGATTCGATGCGCGAGGAGTTCGATTCGAGGGGAAAGGGCTTGGCGAGCTAGACTTTTGGCCGGCTAGAGGTGAGTAATGATTTTAAATAACGTCCTGAGGGTTTGAAAACCCGGATTTGCACAACTTGGTGCTGTGTTGAGATGAGACACGCGTTCAATGGCGAGAGCGGGGTCATTTACTATTGGGGATTGTGACTTGGTCCAATCCAGAGGATATTTTACCGCGAATTAACTATGACTTGTTGTTTTACACTGTGATTTGGGCTAATCACCATATTTGGGGCTTATTGCTGACTGTTTGAACTCCTTATGAACTATTATCACTGTTTTCCTCACTATTTGAAATATTATTTGAACTCAGTCCATGTGATTTACACTGTTTCATTAACTCAGCTATATTTTACTCAAACTTAGAGTTTTAACTGATATTTGGACTATTGTTTGAGCTGAGTATTATTGTTTTACTGATGCCCGAGGGGTTTTTGACTGTTTTTGGACTGATTGAGGCCGAGGGCCTTATGTGAGGGCATGATGAGTGATGTGTGGAGGCTTTTAGGCCTCGAGTGTATTGTGAGCAGGCTTTCAGGCCTCGTATTGATATTGTTCAGGCTTTCGGGCCTTGTTGATAGCGCTTGGGCTGTAGGAGCCCCTTCGGAGTCTGCAGACCCACAGTGAGCGCGGGTACCCATCTAGAGCGGTTAACTTTTAGACAGTGGTAACAATGACACTGTTATGCGCGTTTTGGTCAGGTAACAATGACTGACCAATCAGGTATCAATGACTGGTCAGTGGTAACAAGGGCACTGTAATACGCGTTTTGATCAGGTAACAATGGCTGACCGGTCAGGTAATAATGACTGACCAGGAACAAAAATCATGCCCGAGGGGCAGTGTTCTGAGCATTTCTTACTGGTTGAGCATAATTGATTTAATTGTTTCAAAGAGAATTTCTTGCTATATTTCACTGGTTTTACTGTTTTATCTGGTTTTACTGCTCGAGATAGCATTACTTGCACCTTTACGGGATTTTCGTGTTCTCAGTCGTTATTTATCTTTATTACTCACTGGGTCGGAGTACTCACATTACTCCCTGCACCATGTGTGCAGATACAGGCATAGCTGAGTTCGTTCCTGAGTGTTGATTCCTTCCAGACCAGGCGGACCCGGAGAGATGAGGTAGCTGTCGACGTCCACAGCTCCATTTCTTCCTTATCATCAGTATTTCATTTATCTTCGGACTATGTTCTTAGACACAGACTTGTAGTATTTCATTCAAACTCTGTAGTAGCTCATGACTTGTGACACCCCGATCATCGGGCTGAGTTTGGGATAGTTTTTCCCCGTTATGTTACGTTTTATTTCCGCACTTATGATTATTCAGTAACTATGATTTAGACCTGTTTATGCTAAGAAATTGTTAAAAGAAGTGTTAACGTACTGTTGGCTAGCCTTGTCTTCACGAGAGGCGCCATCACGACCGGGTTGGGAATTGGGTCGTGACAAGTTGGTATCAGAGCCTAGGTTACTAGGTCTCACGAGTCATGAGCAGGTTTAGTAGAGTCTCGCGGATCGGTTCGGAGACGTCTGTATTTATCCTCGAGAGGCTGCGGAACCTTTAGGAAAACTTCACATTCTTGAAATCCTTGTCGTGCGACTTTGTTGAATCCAAGAACTAAATTTCTGTGTTCTATTCTCTCGCAGATAGCGAGGACCCGTGCTTCAGGACGAGGCGGACGACCACTGGTACCACCTACTGAGGGCACTAGAGGCTGTGGACGCGGTCGTGGTCGTGGTAGGGGCAGAGCCGCGAGGGCAGCACCTGTTGCTCCACCAGTTGCTCCGGCTCAGGATCAGGCCCCAGCTGCAGACATTCCAGCAGCTACTTCTCAGGTAGGGGGAGGCAGTCAGACTCCCGCTGCTCGCACACCGGAGCAGGTGGTGCAGGGTTTACAGACACCGGGAGCAGCTCCAGCTCAGCCGGTCGTACCAGTTCAGGATTTTGTGGTTCCAGCTATGCCAGACGATGAGCAGCGTCGTCTCGAGAGGTTCAGTAGGCTTCGGCCTCCAGTTTTCAGTGGCGCTCAGGGCGAGGATGTCCAGGGATTTCTTGACAAGTGTCAGCGCATGCTTCGGACAGCAGGGATTTTGGAGTCCAGCGGAGTAGCATTCACCGCATTTCAGTTCACTGGGGCTGCCTTCACATGGTGGGAGGCATATGAGCGGCGTAGGCCGGCAGGTGCAGCGCCTTTGTCATGGCAGGAGTTCTCCACTATCTTCCTGGAGAAGTGGGTACCACAGCCTCAGAGAGAGGAGATGCGTAGGCAGTTCGAGTGGCTTCGGCAGGGGGACATGACTGTGACCCAGTATGAGGCGAGGTTTTCGGAGTTAGCCCGTCAAGCCTCCTGGATAGTTCCGACCGATAGAAAGAGGATCAAGAGGTTTGTAGATGGACTTAACTATCACCTTCGTGTTCTGACGACTCGAGAGAGAGTTCTGGGTATTTCCTTTGAGGATGCAATTGATATTGCTCATGATATTGAGACGGCTCGCCGTCAGGATAGGGAGGAGAGGGAGGCCAAGAGGCCTCGAGGTTCTGGTAGCTTCAGTGGTGCTCCGTCTAGGGGTCAGTTCCAGCAGAGCAGAGGTCGTTCATTCAGGCCTCCTCAGTCAGCT
>NW_017675857.1:0-20040 GCF_001879085.1 Nicotiana attenuata | reverse complement strand
GTGAGTTCGAGTTATTCACTTGTAGCGGACTGTTTTGTGGACTGTTTTGTGTTGCTGCTGGGCTGCGTGTTTTACTACTGTTTTGTGGAGTTTTGGAGGAGGAAGGATGTGGAAAAACACCATATAGATGTAGGGTTGTGGGCTGGTAGTTCTTCGTAACATTTCCGGGTCGTTTGACACGACTACGGTGGCCGTCGTATGTATGAAGTGATTAGGTTGTGCGTGGACTGTTTTGAGAGGCTCAATATGATTATTATTGATGTTGTTTGGGCTGTTTGGTGATTGTTTGGAATTGTGTGAAGTCATATATATAGGGGAGGTGCTGTCCGTTTCATCGTAAAATAGGTTGTGGTCGATACATAATAGTTATGACGCTTGAATGATAACTACAGTATCGTTTCTCTTATTGTAGACTAAGGAGTCGTGAAAATTGCATAGCTTGAGATTGGGGCAGTATATACAAGGTATGTTAAGTCTCTTACTTCTTTCTTTTGGCATGATCTAAAGTGACATGAACATAAACGGTACGCTAATTCATAACGGATCTACTCCTAGAAACTAAGGTTGTCCATGTTGTTCTTTCCTTATAAAGTTATTCTAAACAAGTGGTATGATCCTTAAATCCTACTAAGGTTCATATTGATGGTAGGGATGTCCATAGTGTTCTTAAGTCCCTCCAAAAGGTTTAGAACTTGATTCCATGAGTCGAGCATGCATTATATATATGTATCTATTTTACTCTACCAAGCCGCGCTATAGTCGGCCGGGTATGGCACCTATTGTGCAACCACTGATCAGTTGGGTTTACCGAGCTCCACGTGGCCGGGTATGATTCTACCGAGCCTTATGATGGCCGGGTACGTTTTTACTGAGTCCTCTTTGAGGCCGGGTACGATATGATGATGATGATGCCCACAGAGGCGTATGTTTTCAAAAGTTTATGTATATATATGTATTATGCATTTCATGTCAGTAGCCCCCAGAGGCACTCAGATGTTACAGGTTGTATCTTCTCTATCACTCTTTACATTACTGTTCTTGTTTATGCTTTCCCGCCTTACATACTCGGTACTTTATTCGTACTGACGTCCCTTTTGCCTGGGGACGCTGCGTTTCATGCCCGCAGGTCCCGATGATAGGTTCACAGTCCTCTTATTAGGCTATCAGCTCAGCGAAGGTGTTGGAGCACTCCACTTGCTCCGGAGTTACCTATTTGGTCAGTATGCTTTGGATATGTATTGATTGGTATGGCGGGGCTCTGTCCCGACCTTTATGATTTTATGTACTCTTAGAGGCTTGTAGATAGATGTCAGGTGTATGGACACTTGTATGGCCTTGTCGGCCTATGTTTTGAGTTTACAAATGGTCATGTCGGCCTTATAGGCCCGTATGTCACATGTATAAGTTTGTATATCATGCTGGGTCATCATACGTTAAGTATTCCCTTATGTTTTATTCTTGTTATCTCATGAAGGGTTTTCTAGCTCATTTACCCATGATAGTACGATAAGAATGATATGATACGTTGGTACTCGGTTGAGTAAGGCACCGGGTGCCCGTCGCGGCCCTTCGATTTGGGTCGTGACATTTGACTTATGGGGATGAGCCGGTGGCTATTTGTGACGATGCAGCCCGTCGTCACGTGAGTTACCGCCCCCCGTTTCCCCCATATTATGTTTCTCTATGCTTTATTATTGGTATTTGAGGTGATCGAGTTGAATTGGATTGGTTTTAGATGGAAATGAGACACTTAGTCTCTTTAAGGAAAGCTTGTTTTGGAAAAGTCAACCGGAAGTTGACTATTGAGTTAGAGGGCTCGTATGTGATTTCCGGTGATTCGGTTAGCTTCGGGGGATGATTTGTGACTTAAGAGCGTGATCGGGAGTGATTTTGGAGGTCTGGTGTGGAATTAGGCTCGAATTGGCGAAGTTAGTATTTTGGCGAATTCCGGTTGGTGGGTGAGATTTTGATCCGGGGGTCGGAATGGAATTCCGAGAGTTGCAGTAGTTCCGTTAGGTGATTTTGGATGTGTGTGCAAAATTTCAGGTCATTCGGAGATGTTTTGGTTGGGTTTTTGATCGAATGCGTATTTCGGAAGTTTTTAAGAAACTTAGGCTTGAATCCGATGCGATTTAATGGTTTTAGCGTTGTTTGATGTGTTCTGAGGATGGGAACAAGTTTGAATGGGGTTTTAGGATGTGTTGGTGTATTTGGTTGAGGTCCCGGGGGCCTCGGGGTGATTTCGGGTGGTTAAACGGAAGAAATTGGAGTTGGAAATTGCAGGTTCTTGGTTGCAGCAGGTATTTCCGCATCTGCGGAAAGGAGACCGCAGATGCGGCTACGCGGAAGCGGAGAAGGCATCGCAGGTGCAGGCTGAGCAGTTTCCGCAGAAGCGGAAAGGTATTCGTAAAGCGGATCCGCATGAGCGGAAAAGTCACCGCAGAAGCGGTTTGGGCCTGGGGGTGAAGTTCCGCAGAAGCGGGAATATGAGTCGCAGAAGCGGCCTCTGAGATTTAATGAGATTCCGCTTAAGCGGACAAGGACCGCAGAAGCGGACACGCGGAAGCGGGCGTGGGGACCGCAGAAGCGGAAACCCCTGAAGGCCACTAGGAGTTTAATATCATTTTTCATCCGCGAGGGTTATGTATTTTCTTCCATTGTTGAGCAAGCTTGAGAGCTTTTGACGGGGTTTTAGAGAGTTTTGACTGGGAATCGATTGGAGATAAGTCCTATGGCCTAGAAACATCATTTTATTGAAGAATCAACCTTTAATTCTTGGAAAAATTGGGTAAAAATTGGAAGAACTAGGGCTTGGTTTTTGAAATGAAAATTTGGGATTTGAGGGGGCATTTGGGCTCCGATTTTGGTAAATTTGATATGTATAGACTCGTGGCGAGACGAGGAATCCGGAGATGCAAATTTTGTAATTTTTCGAGAAGTGGGCCCAGGGCTCGGGTTTTGCCAACTTCATGATTTTCGACGTTTTTCGAGTATTTTTGATTGGGTTATGTTTCTTTGGCCTATTGTAATGTATTCCTTATGATTTTGATCAGATTCGACGCGCGAGGAGGTCGATTGGAGGGGAAAGGGCTTGGCGAGCTAGACTTTTGGCCGGCTAGAGGTGAGTAATGATTTTAAATGACGTCCTGAGGGTTTGAAACCCCGGATTTGCACAACTTGGTGCTGTGTTGAGATGAGACACGCGTTCAATGGCAAGCGCGGGGTCATTTACTATTGGGGATTGTGACTTGGTCCAATCCGAAGGATATTTTACCGCGTATTAACTATGACTTGTTGTTTTACACTGTGATTTGGGCTAATGGCCATATTTGGGGCTTATTGCCGACTGTTTGAACTCCTTATGAACTATCATCACTGTTTTCCTCACTATTTGAAATATTATTTGAACTCAGTCCATGTGATTTACACTGTTTCATTAACTCAGCTATATTTTACTCAAACTTAGAGTTTTAACTGATATTTGGACTATTGTTTGAGCTGAGTATTATTGTTTTACTGATGCCCGAGGGGTTTTTGACTGTTTTTGGACTGATTGAGGCAGAGGCCTTATGTGAGAGCATGATGAGTGATGTGAGGAGGCTTTTAGGCCTCGAGTGCAGGCTTTCAGGCCTCGTATTGATCTTGTTCAGGCTTTCGGGCCTTGTTGATAGCGCTTGGGCTGTAGGAGCCCCTCCGGAGTCTGCACACCCACAGTGAGCGCGGGTACCCATCTAGAGCGGTTAACTTTTAGACAGTGGTAACAATGACACTGTTATGCGCGTTTTGGTCAGGTAACAATGACTGACCAATCAGGTATCAATGACTGATCAATGGTAACAATGGCACTGTAATACGCGTTTTGGTCAGGTAACAATGGCTGACCGGTCAGGTAATAATGACTGACCAGGAACAAAAATCATGCCCGAGGGGCAGTGTTCTGAGCATTTCTTACTGGTTGAGCATAATTGATTTAATTGTTTCAAAGAGAATTTCTTGCTATATTTCACTGGTTTTACTGTTTTATCTGGTTTTACTGGTCGAGATAACATTACTTGCACCTTTACGGGATTTTTGTGTTCTCAGTCGTTATTTATCTTTATTACTCACTGGGTCGGAGTACTCACATTACTTCCTGTACCATGTGTGCAGATACAGGCATAGCTGAGTTCGTTCCTGAGTGCTGATTCCTTCCAGACCAGGCGGACCCGGAGAGACGAGGTAGCTGTCGACGTCCACAGCTCCGTTTCTTCCTTATCATCAGTCTTTCATTTATCTTCGGACTATGTTCTTAGACACAGACTTGTAGTATTTCATTCAAACTCTGTAGTAGCTCATGACTTGTGACACCCCGATCATCGGGCTGAGTTTGAGATGGTTTTTCCCCGTTATGTTACCTTTTATTTCCGCACTTATGATTATTCAGTAACTATGATTTAGACCTGTTTATGCTAAGAAATTGTTAAAAGAAGAGTTAACGTACTGTTGACTGGCCTTGTCTTCACGAGAGGCGCCATCACGATCGGGTTGGGAATTGGGTCATGACACTCTAATATGTTAAAAGGTGTATTACGATTGAAATTTCAAAAGAAGTTTACTAAGTACTCCAATAATATGACTCTATTATATAAACTCTTTTGTCTTCGTGTATTTTAAAATAAAATATTTATAGTTTTCATGTTATACAAATCTTACAAAAATATTAATGCAATGTTGTTTGAGCATAACAACACAGAGTCGCCTAGAAACTCCTCCACGCGTACATACAAAATGATAAGTTATGCCAGTAGCGAAAGTGAGAAAAAAGCAATACAAAGGTTTGCACTCGATTGAAAATTTAAAGGCAAGACTCACCTATAAATTGAATATTTAGATACCACTTTCCCTAAATTTCCTCTACAAACTCTAAAATTGTCGTTCAACTATCTAATCTACTTCGTATTACGATTGAAGCTCACAACATTCACTTCCCACTATACTTGATAACCATATGCAAATTTTAGTTTGACATTTTTGCAAAATTGCAACACTCATTTTTTTTGTTCACTTACAAAACTTGACTTATGAAGAAGTAGTTTTCTCTCCAATTTGTAAAATTTTAACATAACCCTCATAAAAAAGGAATTCACCAAAATCAGTCTTTCAATTTCCAAAATTACAATCAAAACCCACCAAAAGTTTACGAAGATAACGATGCAAATCATTTGTGAAGAGTTTCATTCTGATCTTGAATAAAACTTTGATTGTATCTCCTTTATATATGAAGTTCTATCAAAAGAAAATAATCATGAAATGTATCCAATTTTTCCGTTTGCCCTTTTTCATTACATTACAAAATCAATTCTGGAATCTGGGTATATTACATTGGGCTTAATTTCGTTTAAGTCTATTGTAAAATAAATCTCCTTTGTGTTCCATGGGATTCTAGAATTTGGGTTTTGAATTAGCAATTGTAAAAGATTTAGACCGAGTTCCATTAGTGGTTCGTGTGATTATTGTCTGGGCCGACTACTGATTTAATTTTAAGTTTCAAAAGTTGTCGTTCCTGTTAATATTGGAAGATTTTACATTATTCTTATATGTTTGTTGATGTCACGACCCGAATTTTCCACCTTCGGGACCGTGATGGCGCCTAACATTGCACTCGTTAGGCAAGCTAACGTTACAGGATATTACACCATTTTTCTTTATCATTTTCTAATTAAAATTTAACAAGAACTAAATCGGCGAAAATAAAAGCGAAAGTACATGATTTAACTAATTACTCTATACTAATATCGAATGCAGAAATAAATACCACCCAGAAATCGGTGTCACAACTCAAGAACAGTCTACGAATACTACAAGTATTGGTTTGAAAGAAAAATATACATCTATCTCGAAGAAAGTAAAACAGAAATGAAGTAAAGATAGGAGGGGACGCCTGGGCCTCCGGACGCCTGCAGGACTACCTTGGGTCTCCTGAATGCAGTGATAGCAACCAACCTCTCGATCAACCAATAGCTCCAAAATCTGCACAGAAAGTGCAGGGTGCAGTATCAGTACAACCAACCCCATATACTGGTAAGTGCCGAGCCTAACCTCGACGAAGTAGTGACGAAGCTACGGCGGGGCATAACAATATATAACCTGCAACAATTTATACTAAGACAGAAAGGAAATAAGGAATGAAATATAACAGTAACTTGCATTAAATAAATACGGAACCCAGTCGTTCTACCAATACTCAACTATAACCAATCCTTAAGGCCGTTTCAACACCACAACAATGAACCTCAGCAGAAAAAGAATACATAACAACAAATGATGCGGCACGCAACCCGATCCCACCAGTCCATCTTTATTACTCCTCAATATATCACCCTTATTCCTCCTATTGCGGCGTGCAACCTGATCCCACCTGTTCACCCTTATTACTCCTTATTGCGGCGTGCAACCCGATCCCACCAGACAATCATATATATATATATATATATCAGCACCAATCACAAAATAGATATAGGTGTCTTACAAGTTAACTCAAATCCTCCACAACACGTATACCTCAAACCAACACAATGGAATATCACTACAATTATGAAACTTCACCAGTTACAATTACACAGCGAGACCAACCAAAGTATACCATGAAGCACCAATAAACCAACATAGACCAACAAGTGTGATATAACGGAACAATGAAACAATTAACAACACCAATAGAGAAACAACATTAACCGAGAGGCAGTTAGACATGGAAGCATCAATAAACAAGTAGCAAGTAAGACAAGAGAGCAATATATAGGGAAACGGGGAAAGAAAACAAGTTGAACAAGTAATTTGGCGACGCATAGGTGCTCGTCACTACACCTATGCGCCACACACATGGTATTTCACATAGCAAGTAAGTCGGGGATCCCTAATCCCTCAAGTCAAGATTAGACCAAACACTCACCTCAAGCCAACAGGAAATTCACAGCTCAAACACCGCTTTACCTCTCGATTCCACCACCAATCCACTCGTATCTAGTCATATTTAACTTAATAACATCAATAAACACTAAAGAAATCAATTTCAATGCATAATTATATATTTCCCAACATTTTCCCCAAAAATTCAAAAATCGACCCCGGGCCCTCTTGGTCAAAACTCGAAATTTGGACCAAAACCCAATTACCCATTCACACTCGAGCCCGGATATACAATTAGTTTTGGAATCCGACCCCAATTTGAGGTTTAAATTCCCAAATTTCGAAATTCCTAAGTTCTACCAAAAAATCTCAATTCCACCATGAAAACCCTAGATTCTAAGAGGAAATCTTGTAAAAAGAAGTAAAAGAGGGAAAGAAATGGGTTAAGGATCACTTACTTATGATTTGGGGAAGAAAGAGTATTTGGAAAATCGCCTCTTATGTTTTAGGGTTTTGAAAAGTGAAAAATGGATGAAAAATCCCGTTTATATAGCCCTCTCTGATCCCTATTACGCGGGCCGCGAAATACTGGGCGCAGCCGCGAACCTCACCGCGGTCCGCGAATTAATGGGTGCGGCCGCGAAAATTTTGGCCTTACCCACCGCGGTCCGCAAAGCCCTCTACCGCGGTCGCAAAGTCCCACCGTGGTCCGTGGATTTTACTCCGCGGCCGCTGTCCTAGGTTTAGAGACCTGCAACTCTGCAATTATCCTACACCAGGTTTTTTTTTCTAAGCCTAGACATCACGTAACCTATCCAAAACTCACCCGAGCCCTCGGGGCTCCAAACCAAACATGCACACAAGTCTTAAAATATCATACGAACTTGCTCATGCGATCAAATCACCAAAATAACACCTAGAACCATGGATTCAACACCAAAACACATGAAATTTTCAAGGTAATTTCAAACTTCCTATTTTCTCAACCAAAGGTTCGTATCACGTCAAATTACTTCCGTTTTTCACCAAATTTCACAGATAAGGTCTAAATATTATAATGGACCTGTATCAGGCACCGAAACCAAAATACGGGCCCGATACCAACAATATCAAACATTATTCAATTTCTAAAAGTCATTATATTTTCAGTTAACAATTTTCTTCAAAAATTTATTTCTCGGGCTAGGACCTCGGAATTCAATTTCGGGCATCCGCCCAAGTCCCTTATTTTACTACGGACCCTCCGGGACCATCGGAATACGGGTCCAGGTCCGTTTACCCAAAACGTTGACCAAAGTCAACAAAAATCATCTTTTTAAGCCAAAAATTATCTTTTCTTAAATTTTTCACATAAAAGCTTTTCGGATACGTGGCCGAACTGCACAAGCAAATCGAGGAGAGATAAATGGAGGTTTTTAAGGCATAGAAACACGGAATCGGATTCTATAACAAAAGATGACCCTTTTGGGTCATCACATTCTCCACTCTAAAACAACCGTTCGTCCTCGAACGGACATAGAAAAGTACCCGAGTCGGTGAAAAGAAAGGGATATCTTCTCCGCATATCGGACTCGGACTCCTAGGCAGCTGTCTCAACAGGCTGACCTCTCCACTGCACACTGAAGGATAACTCTTCGATCTCAACTGACGAACCTACCGGTCTAGAATAGCTACCAGCTCCTCCTCGCAGGTCAAATCCTTGTCCAACTGGACAGTGCTGAAGTCTAACACGTGGAATGGATCGCCGTGATACTTCCGAAGCATGGATATATGAAACACTGGATGCACGACTGATAAACCTGGCGGCAATGCAAGTCTGTAAGCCACCTCTCCCACTCGATCAAGGATCTCAAAAGGCCCGATGAAACTAGGGCTTAGCTTGCCCTTCTTCCCAAATATCATCACGCCCTTCATGGGCGACACTCGAAGCAACACCCGCTCTCCGACCATGAATGCCACATCACAAACCTTACGGTCGGCGTAACTCTTTTGCTTGGACTGAGCTGTTCAAAGCCTATCCTGAATAATCTTAACCTTATCCAAGGTATCCTACACTAGATCTGTACCCAATAACCGAGCCTCCCCCGGCTCAAACCACCCAACTGGCAATCGACACCGTCTATCATATAATGCCTCATAAAGAGCCATCTAGATGCTCGACTGATAGTTGTTGTTGTAGGCAACTCCGCTAACGGCAAGAACTGATCCCAAGAACCTCCAAAGTCAATAACACAGGCGCGGAGCATATCCTCCAAAATCTAAATAGTCGCTCGGACTGTCTGTCTATTTGAGGATGGAATGATGTGCTTAACTCGACCCGCATACCCAACTCACATTGTACTGACCTCGAGAAATACGAGGTAAACTGCGTACGTCGGTCACAAATGATAGACATGGGGACACCATGAAGACGAACGATCTCCCAGATATAGATCTCAGCCAACCGCTCTGAAGAATAGGAAACTGCCACATGAATGAAATGTGCTGACTTAGTCAACCTATCAACAATAACCCATGTGAGCACGTGATTTTTGTCCTATATGAATTACTCCCAGAAATTCAAAATAAAATAATTTCTTTCAGTATTTGCAATTTTCTGGATTTTTGTGACATTTTCTGTTAATTGTTTGTATTTGTTTGTGCATTTTAATTAATGAAAAATACAAAATATATATTGCATTTGTATTTAGGACTTAATTTAATATATTTTAGATTAATTAGTAATTAGAGTTTTACAAAAATAGAAAAATCACAAAAAATGATTTATTTTGCATTGTTTAATTTTTAGCTTTGAATTTTATTAGTTTTCCTTTAATTTGGTTTTAATTAATTGTGTTTAGGGGTGTTCGTCGGTTGGTACGGTACGGTATTTAGATATTTCAGTTCGGTATTTTCGGTAATCGGTTTCTTAAAATCCTATACCAATACCGTACCTAATTAAATTCGGTATGGTTCGGTTTTTCTCCTTTCGGTTTCGGCTTATTCGGTTCGGTAACTTCGGTTTATTCGGTTTGAATACCTAACTAGTGCATCGAGCCATAGACTATAATATTCTTAATTAAAGTACTCAAAAATACAAAACTGAAAATGTTTGTTGACAAAAGTTTTGTCCAAAACTAACAAATATCGATCCAAATAGAGAATAGTGTACATAAAAGAATATTTGATCATTAGAAAAGTCTTGTTACTTGTTTAGAGTTAATTGATGAACTTAGAGATAAAGGAAAGTAAAATTTAGATTTTTTACAATTATATTATAATTGATAATATATGATTTGTGTAATATAATATATATTTCGGTACGGTATCGGTATTTCGGTTTTTATTTTAAAATACCAAATACCATACCTAATACCATTTTTTTGAAAAACTTAAACCAAATAACATACCAAATACCAAAATACCGTATACCAAATACCAAAATTTTCGATTTCGGTATGGTAATTCGGTATTTACCAAATTATGCACAGCCCTAATTGTGTTAATTATTAATTAGAGTTTAATTATTTGGGTAGGATAATTTGGGTTTAAGATTTGATTTAGGTTTAGTTTTTGATTGTTGATAAAAAGAAATTGAAAAGAAAATGAAAAGAATTTGGTCTTTTTGTTAAGAGACCCAATGTTGGGCCAAAAACAATTAAAATCACCAAGGCCCATACCCCAAACCCGTTCAGATCACCCCTTACCCGGCCCAGTCCAGTAAAGCACCCGATCCGAGCTCCCCCTTATTGAAACGACGCCGTATCATTTAAAACAAATCCTGGCCGTCGAGGTTTGTGAGATCTAACAGTTGGGAAGTCGGGTCTCCCACATATAAAATTGTCCGAAGCCCCCTCCTACCCCCTCATCGTCTCTTTCATAGAGACTCCAACCTGCAAACCCTAATAGCCGCCGGTGGATCCCCACCACCATTGGTGGCGGCGCCACCTCCAATCCACACCAGATTTACACCATAGCACCCTCTTCCTCCCCTCATGACGAATCCGCCGTTTGTTTCCTTCGAGTCACCATAGAACTCGTCAAATCTTCAGTCGAAGACTAGACCAAAAACCTAACCTTTCCCAAATCACCTCAAACTAACACCCTAGAATCCCCAGGGTCTCCTCTTCCCCAATCCCTGATTACTTTTCTTCGAACACCCCTGAAACTCCTCAAATATCCAATCTGAAAATTGAGCCCCATTCCCAAATTCAAAACCAACGAGCTTTCTGAAGTTTCTAGGCTATAATGGCCTTTGATTGTGTGTTTTCACATGAAAACATGCAATTGAAGGCTATTCTTGTCAAGGAGTCGAAGGATTTTTTCAAGTATTCAAATCCTTTCCGAGCCACTTTGGGTAATTCTCTTCTCTTTTGTTAAGTTTTCCTTATTTTTTGTTTTCTTTCATTCATTGTCGTCTGTTTTTTCCTTCTTCTTCAGGATTTCTTTGCTTTCCTAGTGTTCTTAAGTTTCCCTTTTTACATATATGATTAGTTTTAGGAAGCTTTCCCTTTTTAATTAATTAGTTTGCTTATTATTTAATTTTGATATGCAGTAATGTTAGTTCAGTAATAGAATATAGAAAATAAAAAAAAAGAAAAAGATAAAATTGCTTGAATGTTTTGTACTTCCTGTTTGTTTCATTCAGAAAAGCTTGGCTTGGTTGTGTTTTGGGCTTGGGGTGTTTACCTTAAGGTCCAATTTGGGCTTGGTTGCCTAAGGGTTTCCAACTCAGGGTCAATCTGACCCATAGCCCATTGAGTATAATGTAAAAACAGGGTATTCAAGGGGTAAATTGGGTAAGTTACTGAGAGAATCTCTCAAGTAACCACCCAAGAGGCTTCCTGGAAGCTGCATAGCAGACTAACTTGATCCACAAGTCAAAAATAGAGGACTAAGTAGCAAAAAGGAAAATCTGAAAAGGATAAAAATGAAATAACTAGACTCTAAAGGCTGCCCTAGTAACTTGCCTATAAAGACATAGTTACTTGCAGCTGAAGGCAGATTTTTAAGAGCGAAGAAATCCTGAAAAATCAAAAACAGTTGAAAATAGCTAGATAAATACTGTTCCATTGAGAAATTTGGTGATCTTTAAAGGTTTTCACTTCTGAAACAATTCCTGAATAACTAGGGGGTGAAAATGAGTTGAATGTTGGTCGGTATTCAAGTATTTGGTCCAGGTCTTGGTTGTGTTTCTGATTACTGAGCTTTATTTGATGCTATTGCTGGTTCAAATCTGGTGTAAAGTTGGTTTTCCTCGGTTATTTCTGGGTTGATTTGGCTGCTGAACATTGTTCCTGATACTGTCTATTGCTGAATTTCTCCTCCTTTCTCATTTCATTTTGCCAGGTACACACCTTTGACTTTAGGCATGTAAAAAATAGCATATGAAGTGTATGTGATGAAGATGAATGAAGAATCTGTTTCTCTTGTAGATGTTCTTTTTGGTTTTCTTCTAGTTCATTATGTTCATTTTTGCTCATCATGTTTAAGGTGAATTCATGTTCAAGGATTCTGAGTCCTAGGTCGGAATTGTAATAAATATATTGTCGGGACTGTTGACTTCATCTATTCGATTCTCCGTGTTTTGTGGCTGGTAGAAAGGTTAATTAATTTTAGATCCATGATGTATTTATGAAATTAAAACTACAGAGACATGTTGTTATAGTTGAAAGTGTGCATGTATGTGAAGTAGGCTTGGAGAAAAATTTATAATGATAAAAATGTATCAAGTTTATTGTTGGTACGGACTCCAAGTTTACATATGATTCTCTGATTTTGGACCTGAACCTTATTAGGGTTCTTAAGCTTGGATCGACTTTGATTTTCATACATCATTTATTCAGATTCATTTATGTGCAAATGGATTCTGGTTTATTGATTTTAGTAACATGTTAGTTTGGTTGCTTGTTTTCACTCATGGGTTCTGAAATGTTTAAGGGATTGTTAATGTAACTTGAGTTTTAACAAAAACAAATTGAAAAGTTCAGGAGTTTTGATTTTAATGCCTGCGTTTGACTTTCCAGAAAAGTTTAAGGTCGTGTAATTTTATTAAATAGGAATTTGAAATAGGATCCTCGATCTATTCTCGTCACGTGACTCATTTGGAATGTTCTGACAGTGGCGTGTATAGTTGTTTAAAGTGCTTTGAATGTTCATGACTACTGCTGCCTTTTCGTTTTGATTAGTTTAAAAGAATTGAAATGCAAAAAATCAACCTCGTGTGGTGACATGTGGATTCGAACTAGGGACCTTACCCTTTGCTGAACCTGCTTGTTTCGATTTGGGCTCATTTCTGGGCCCAAGCTTGCTAGCTTCTTTGAATATGATCTGGGCCGCAATTTCGACTTATGAAATGCCCAGTTCTATCGCTAGCTGGCCTAGTTTTGGACTTCACGTGGGATCCCATCTGTGGTTTTGATTATTAAGTAAATGACCATAGGGAACCTTTAACCATACTTAGTGTTAGTCAATTAAGTCTTTTAGATGAATTTGAGGAGAGCCATAATTAGATAACTCATAATGTATGGCCCTCATAAATTAGTTCCGAAACCTTTCAAGCTAAAATAAATTGTGGCGTGCCAAGCCAAACAAAATCTCAATTGCATGGCCCTCGCTTTATTTAATTCTGAATTGATCCTTAGATTCCGAGGCGTGCCATTTAGCCAATTCCATGGCCCTCGCAAAGTGCAAACGCGTAGTTGCTTTAGGCGCGTGTTTAATAATATTACTTTCCTAAATTCGGGTGCACATTTATGTGACCCAAATCCAAATCTCAACGATGTTGAAATATGTCAAAAATCACGGGTGCATTTATGTGACGTGGTTCGAGACGTGTTTTAATGACGTTGCAATTCTCTTAATGATAATAAAAGCGGTTAAAAGTTAAAATTTGCACATACGTTCATAATTGTTTAAAAAATCAGATAATTAAGCCGAATATGACAGTTGAGCGACCGTGCTAGAACCACGGAACTCGGGAGTGCCTAACCCCTTCTCCCGGGTTAACAGAATTGCTTACCCGGATTTCTGGTTCGCGACTGTTAAACAGAGTCAAACCCTTTCCTCGATTCGGGATTCAAACCGGTGACTTGGGACACCATAAATCTCCCAAGTGGCGACTCTGAATCTCTTAATAGATGAATCCCGTTTCGATTGTCCTTTAATTGGAAAAACTCCCTTTATTATACTTTTCACGGGGTATAGTAGAAAAAGGAGACGTGACAGCTCTGGCGACTCTGCTGGGGATCATGAACCCAGAACTTCTGGTTCAGGGTTCAGAATTCAAGCTTAGAATTATTGTTGTATTTAGCTTTGTTTATTATCTGATATTTTTACATGTTGGGCTTAATGTGCGAAATGATGCTTTTATCGCTTTGATATTATTTGAACTGTACATATAAACTGTTACGAAACCCTTCTCTTCTTATCTTCGGGGATGTGCTGGCTGGTCGAGACTCCCTATTCTGTTAGTGTCATACCTTGAAATAAGAAAGAGGCTCGGACAAGTTACTAAGCCGGATGATCTTTCGGGTCCCCGGTACGTAGCCCCCTCCTCGACTCGAGTTGTCCGCTCGGGTACACAGTGTAGAACAAATACCCAGGTTTTTGAACCTAGAATAACTCAGCCTCATGCCGGATCCCTAGTAGGAATTCTTATCTGCATCATGTGCATTTTGACTTAGGGGACTCAACACAGGGGTTGGGTCCGTCTAGGACAGGTGTACCCAGAATAATGGACCATCCTGATGCATCTTACGTACTGCTTGTGCATTTATCTGTTTTGGATTTGCATGCTGACCAGCTTTTAAATAGTTCAATAAAAGAGAGTTTGGAAAAGAAAATAGCGGTGTGAGGGTTGAGAGAGGAAATCACCTGTTTTGTAGAAAAACTAATGTCCAAATAGTGTCGAAACTCTGCCGAATTTTTTTTGGGAAAATGAAAAAAAATAGAATGAAAAAATGTGTTTGTTTTCAACAATAGTTTGTTTTATTTGCCAATGAAAAAGGAAAAAAGAGTCTTGTGTTCAAAAATAGTTTATATATTCGCCAATGAAATGAAAAAAAGGGGGAGTCTTGTTTTCAAAAATAGTTTGTTTTATTTGCCCGAACACGCCAGTTTGATTCCCGCAGGGTGCGAGATACGTAGGCAACCCTCATCGGGTCCAACTTCTTTTTGCAAAAATAGCCTGAAATGAATGAAATTTTGTAAATCGGTAAGGTGATGCCGTTTTTTGTCAAAAATAGCCGAATGTTCCCGAAAGGGACGCCGGAAGGCTGATTTTGCATAAACAGCCACTTTTGGTCTTTTTCCAATTTTTGCCCAGTTAGCGGGCAAAACCTTAAAATCTTCCTCTAGAGGTGCTGAAAGGCCGTATCTGCAAAGCCGGGCTTTCGATTTTAGAATTAAAAACATGAAAAAAGGAGTCAGTTTTAATTTTGGAGTCAAATAGAATAAAATCATGATTGTTTCTCTTAATCACCTTAATAAATGTGCAGGATGAGCACAATCCAAAATGAACCTTCCTCAATCATAAGTAAAATCCCTTTGGAGTTGCGGCTGTGGTGGAATGATTTAGGTGGAGATGGGCAAGACGAGGTCAAGAAATACTTGGGGAGCCTTCCCGGACTGTTGGAGATTATACCCAGGGGAGACATCATAAGGGCCTTGGTCACGTGCTGGGACCCGGCTCACAATGTATTCCACTTCTCAGATTTTGAGCTTACCCCAACAATGGAAGAGATATCCGGATACATCGGGGGTCCCAAGGTTCCTCTGAGACACCAATACCTGATTGCTCCAAGGACCGTAGCCGTACACAGGTTTCTGGATTCATTGAAAATAAGCAGGACGGTACATAACCCAGACTTGGCAGCTGTTTTTTGTACTATGGCGTTCATATACTACAGATATGGTCATGTAGGAGGGTTCAACAAGCCAAAGAACAAAATCTGTAGTAAAGGAAATCGCCCTAAGTAGGAAGAACATAGGCGCTTTGCATTTATGGTGGCCTTTCTAGGACTTCTGGTGTTCCCTAGAAAATACGGGAATATTGACATACGAATAGCTGGGATTGTTAGTACTTTACTTACTCAAGCCAACAGCACCCTCGCACCCATGATAGTGGCCGACATCTTCCGCGCTCTTACTGTTTGCAGAGCTGGTGGGGACTTTTTGGAAGGTTGTAACGTGTTGCTGCAGATGTGGATGATCGAACACTTGTGCCACCGTCCTCAATTTATGAGTTATGGATCGTCAGAGAAGACATGCATAGAGGAATTTCCTATGATGGTGAAGGGGATTAGCTTACTAGAGGGGATCGCAGAATGGGTAACACACCTTCGTGCCATCACCGCATGCCAGATAGAGTGGACATTTGGGTGGTTATCTGTGGACGAAGTCATATATATGCCAGTCGCCGGACCTCATTTCCTATTGATGGGACTTAGGAGTATTCAGCCCTATGCCCCGTATCGAGTTCTGAGGCAGTTGGGGAGATGCCAAATAGTCCCGAAGGATGAAGATCTCAGTGGCCAAGTAGTTGAGATCAAGCCTGATGGTCAATTTCATGAAGCAGTAGTTCGCAAAATTTGGAACGAATGTCAGTACTTAACAGCAAATACTTGTGTACGAGATCGGTCCAGGGGTGAAGTGTCGCCAGGATACCTTGCATGGTATTGGAGAGAAATTGAGTTCGAGAGACCAACCAAAAGGCCCCATGTCCAGGAATTCATTGAGGCGTCGCAGGAACAGTGGGACTGGTTGGCTAAAGAACACAAGTACAGGGCTACAATAGGCAAACTGGAGAAGCAGGTTATGGATTTGAAATTTGAGAAAGATTTGCAGGCCGCCGCAGATGAAGGCGAAAAGAAGAAATTAGAAAATGAGGCCCTTCGGGCCCAAATTCAGAAGATGAAAATAGCGGCAGAAAATCCTGTCCGAAGTGCTAAGGATGCAAAACTCATAGATAATTTGAGACAGAAGGTGAGTGACTACAGTTTTGACTTAAACAAAGCAAAAAAAGAACTGGCCAGGGCTCGAAAACAATTGGCTGAAAACGCGGCGGAGCGAGCGCGTCTGGTTAAGCAGTTGAAAGAAGAGTTCGACAGTGAGGTGGCAGGATTAAAGAAAAAGATCATCACCGCGGAGAATAAGAAAATCAAACAGGCAAAAGATTTCAAGGTTGAGAGAGAACAGTGTTATATGGCAATGGCACAATTAGAAATGGATTTGCAACAACTTCAAGAGTAGAATCAGGTAGCCGAACAAACTTTGGGAGCCAGAACTGAGCAGATTGGGCGGTTATTACAAGAGAAAGGTGTCATAAGAGAGAGAATCAAAAGAATCGCTCATTACATCGCAATAAAGTGCAGCAGCTGTGAGGATATGCCTAGGTCTATGTTCTTCGCCACCGTGATGCTTTTTGTTCGCCGGGTAAAGGAAGATCTTCACCACCTCCAAGGGGATTTAGCTAGTCGACCCGCGGCAAGGCCGAATGATGCCTCGCGGGTCCCAGGGGAAATTGAAGCACTAATGTATTCGTGATGTCTTGAGTCTGTATTCCTTTTCCATTAGAGTCTGTCAGTTATGGGAGTCTGTATTTCTTTTCCATTAGAGTCTGTCAGTTTGTGTTGGAGTCTGTATTTTCTATTTTATATGGGTTAGTTGTTCTTCGAGTCTATAGTTCGTCTTTTATCGGAGTCTGTTAGTTCTTGTTTAGTCTGTTGATTTTCGAATGTTGGTAATCAAAGTTTGTTTTGTTATGAAAAATTGAAAATTCCAAAAAAATTTGGTTTATTGTGTTCCTTTACCTTTTTATCTGCAAGAACTACGCTTGGTCTGATTCATACGGGGGTCATGATACGTAGGCAATCTACATAGGATTCGACCGTAACCAAATAAAAATAGAAAAAGAGAAAAGAAAGAAAGAGGGGAAAATAAGAGAGAAAATGCAAAAGAAAAGAGGGAAAGGCAAGGAACGAACAATGAAAACAAGAGGGAAGAGTGAGAAGTTAAAGCAAAGAAAAGGCCTAGAAAATAAAGAACCATGTTCCTACACTCCCCGTTTTGATCTCTCAGCTGAAGTAGAGAAGCCCCCCAAGAACCCTGAGCAGGAGGAGATGATACGAAAGGTCAAGAGTTGGAGCAGTCATTCAGAAATATGCAGGGTCTCGAGGGTCAAGTAAGTGTGGCATACAAGGATTTGTGCTTGTTTCCCGATGTCCAGTTACCAGCAGGATTCAAGTTACCCAAGTTTGATTTATATGACAGACAAGGTGATCCGGTTGCACATCTAAGGGGGTTCTGCAGCAAAATGAGAGGAGCTGGGGGAAGAGACGAGTTATTGATGGCATACTTCAGTCAAAGTCTAAGTGGTGCGGCTTTGGAATGGTACACTCGACAGGATCATGCTCGATGGGATACTTGGGACGATCTGGCCCAGACGTTTGCATGTCATTTTCAGTATAATCTCGAAATTGTCCCAGACCGTCTGTCGCTAACAAAAATTGAGAAAAAGCCCGGGGAAAGCTTCAGAGAGTACGGTTTCCGGTGGAGGGAGCAAGCGGCAAGAGTCGATCCTCCAATGAAAGAAAGCGAGATAGTTGATTACTTCTTGCAAGCTTTGGAGCCCACCTACTATGGTCATTTAGTGTCAGTAGTGGGAAAATCTTTCAACGAGGTGGTAAAAATGGGAAGTATGGTGGAGGAAGGACTTAAATCCAACAAAATCATGAGCTATGCGGCAATCAAGGCAACTACCCAGGCTATCCAAAGCGGCACCGGAGGAGTATCGGGGAAAAAGAAGAAAGAAGATGTTGCGGTAGTTGAATCAAGGGCTTGGTCCAGGGGCCCATCACCATATTATAACCAACCTCGACCCCATCCCCAAACCTACCCACACACTCCATATATCCCACCACAGCACTATTACCCACCTCCTGACCCCCACTTCTCTGTCCACCATGCCCAGACATACCCCCAACCTCCTACCCACGCACAATGGCGTGCACCCACCCCACAAAATACTTACCCAACTCCCCAAAACACCTACCCACCTCCAAGAGCCTACAAGAACCCCCCTGGAATAGGTTTTCGAGCTAACCAAACTTTCAAGCAAGAGAGGATACAGAAATAGAATACTTTCACCCCTTTGGGAGAGTCATACACCAGTTTATTCCATAGGCTAAGGCAGTTGGGAATGTTGAGTACAATTGAAGCTAAGTTACCAAATCCCATTCCAAGAAATCTTGATCATTCATTGAGTTGTGAGTATTGTTCGGGGGCACCGGGGCACGACACGGAGAAGTGTTAGAAATTGAAAACGGCCATCCAGGAGCTCATTGATACCCGCCGAATTGAGGTGCAAGCCCCAGAGATGCCTAACATCAATCAGAATCCACTGCCAACCCATCATGAGACCCATATGATTGAGTTAGTACAAAAGGGAGAGCATAAGAAGCCTTCGCAAACCGTAATGATGATCAGGGCTAGTGAGGACAGGCTAAATGAGAAACCATCTAGCGGAAGGACATTGATCAAGGTGGAGCAAACAGTTAGTGAACCAGTTGTGGTGATACAGAAAGAGTTTTCGAGCAATGTTGCAATAAAACAGGAACTAGTTGTGGTGGAAAAAGAGCCTTCGAGCAGTGTTGTAGTAAAGCAAGAGCCAGCTAAAGTGGTGGTGCCGGGGGCAGCTACCAAGCCCGTTGTGATCGTAAAAGGGGCTCGCACAGAGCCGGTTATCATCAAGCCAGTGACTCAGTTACCAGTAATCAGTGAAAAGGTCGTTCCTTGGAATTACGGCCGAGTGACAGTGACATATAAGGGGAAGGAAGTCAAAGAAGAAGTTTGTGAAACCCATGGGCTGACTCGTTCAGGAAGATGCTTTGCCCCTGAAGAGCTGAGAAGAGCTAAACCTGCCAAAGATAATCCAGTACCAGTAAAGAAAGTCGTAACTGAAGAAGAGGCAGAAGAATTCTTGAAGAAGATGAAGGCACAAGATTACTCCATTGTAGAACAGCTGAGAAAGACCCCAGCACAGATCTCACTGCTATCATTATTGATCCACTCGAACGAGCAAAATCCCCTCTTGTACAAATTCATTTTACTTTCTGCATTTTCTTCTTCTTCACTAGCTTCTTATTTCATTTTGATAGCTTCTATTTTCAGTTT